>NW_028262380.1:62725777-62878166 GCF_047370975.1 Nipponia nippon
AGGTTAATCCCTCTCAGGGGAAAAAAAGACAGAGATTGGATGCACTGAAATAAAAGTATTTCATGCCTTGTTCCATGGATAGTAATGCTACTATCTGACTTTACAGGAACTTACATGAGTGGAAGAAAACCTGTCTTACCCTACAGGCAGTCCCTGGCAGTAGTAGAGTTTGTGGGTGTGTGCTATATTGTCAGCAGTGCCTATGCAAGGGTGATTACACCTAACTGTGATCAGCGATCCATAAGGGCATTTGACTACTGCAGCCCTGGGACAGCAGAAAGGCTGGTAACACTTAGTCAAGGACACCAGAAGTTTTTGAGGTGTCCTCTTACAGGACAGCAGCAGGTCTTGAGTAGTGCTGTTCTGGAGTAAGGCTGTTGCTGAGTCCAGCCTGACTTTTGGAAGTCAGCATTAAAAGTTGTGATGTGACTGTGAAACTTGTGAAGACCTAATTTGGGGGAAGGACAGGTGCTTGTCCACAGGAGTGTGGAGTTTGCACTGCAGTTGGCGGAAAAAGTGAAGCTGAGTCTGTCAGCATGACGTTTGCATGTTGGACAGGTTTCCGTAATCTCTCTCTTAGTGATTGCTCAAATGGATTCCTACAAGCCTAATTTAATATACAAAATGAATGTTAAAGGCTCTGATTCAAACTGAGAAAAGTGTGGCAGACATGCTAAGGACATCCTCCTTGTCTCTAGCTCTTGCAGTATATTAGTGCTGTTGATTTTTTTTCTAGTTTTGGAGGTCTCTGTAATGTTGGATTGTAATTGGATACATAAAACGTGAGAGATTCAGCTTAACTTTTCAGATAGCTGTTCAGGACCTGGTGTGGAGCGTCCCAAGTAAATCGTGTTCCTTATCACCTTGAGGGTGTCTTAGGTTTGCAAGGTTATTTGGCAGACATCTGTGCCATGCTACTGTAACTCCAAACCGCAGATGCTGTGCACTGGAGGGGATTGGACAGCTGTCTCCACGCTGCTGACTTGGCAGGGGTCTGGTGCATGAGAGCCTGTCTGCTTCAGCACGCCACACTGTTCTGCTCCTCCTTCATCTCTCTGCTATGTGGATTAACTAACTTCATCTTTTTTCTTTCTTTTCCCCTCCTTCCCTATGTCTTCCTTTTTTTATATTTCACAGTATTTCACAGATGGTGATAAAATGCAGAAGTGGGTTAAATTATTTTTTAAAAAATTCTGAGAATTTCTAAGTTTCTAAAAATGGTTGGAGCAGCTGCTAAGCAGTCTGAAGCCTGGGAAGCTGTTGCTGATCAGCTCTGCTCAGTCTCTTGCTGTGCCTAAATGCATGCTTTGTCTTTAGCCTTCAGCACGGAGGCATGAGAGTGAAGGAGGGCAGTGGTGAGGTTGCCGGGTCACCTCCATAAGACAAGGAGGCCACTTCTGCCGCAGAGGGCTAACAGCACTAACAAGGCTTGGCTGTAAGCGGCGTTTGGACACTTGAGCTGTAATGGTCACAGCTTGGGAGATTTCTAGTTCTTGTTCTTTTCTAGTGCATGCCATTTTTGGTATTGATTTTTATATTTATATAATTAGATGTGGAACAGTCACTTTTGCAAAATTAGACTTGTGCTAATACCAAGTGAGTTCTGACTTCAAATGCCTTTCATTGTTTTGTGGTATATATTTGATGGAATGACTTCAATGAGCATGAATGAATTGCTTTACAGTATGATAATACAGTGGTTAGTTAAGCAACATCTGTTGGGAACAAGATCCCCTCATCTACCGTGATCTGGCAGTTGAAGTTGTAATAGCAGCTCCTTGGATTTCTTGCTACAGTATTTACCTGTTCAAGTGTCTAAAAATCTTGCAGGTGCTACATTGTTTGGGAATGGCATGCTAGAGTGCTACCTCAAGTCATGTAGCCCAGAACTGCCTTCTGCTCTCGGCTAGGTTCATACATGAGAGCTTAATTTTTATCCTTGTTTGCATCTCTTAAAAAGCTTTGGAATATTTTCATCCATGTCTCAAGGGAAGGTCAGTAACATAACTGCAGGCACGTTACAAGCCTGATATAAGCAGTTTTGGCACAGCCCTGGGGAGGAGGCCATGGACCATTTGCCTCTAGCTGACAGTAAGGGCTCTTTACACTAAGCCAGATGGCTGCACTGAAGCAGATGGTGAACACACACTTTCCCACCAGCTGAGCTGTGGGGTTGCAACAAGCAGGCCCAGGGCAGGAATATCTGATAGTGACACTGCTGTTTCTGTAGTGAACATCTAGCCACAGCCCTGAACTAAATCCAGACGGAGCTGGTGATATCTGCTCCTAATTTCAACAACTGTTGAATTCACTCAAGTTAGCTGGGCAAGCTGCCAGCTTGTGTCAGTCATTCCAGCTCCCTGGAGAGCTCAGGGTTTAGGCTGAGGGTTAGCGTTATGGGTTAGCGTTATGGGTTAGCGTTATGGGTTAGCGTTCGGCCTTAGGGTTCAGGCTCAGTTTAGTTTTTCGTTTAGGGTCTAGGGTTAGGGTTAGGGGTTAGCATTCAGGTTTGGGGTAGCGTTAGGGTTTGGCCTTAGCGAAATGGGTTAGTGAAATGGGTTCAGGCTTAGTTTAGTTTTTGGTTTAGGGCTTAAGGTTCGGGCTTAGGGTTCGGGCTCAGGGTTCGGGCTCAGTTTAGTTTTTGGTTGAGGGTCTAGGGTTAGGGTTAGGGGTTAGCATTCAGGTTTGGGCTTATGGTTTGGGCTTAGGGTTCGGGCGCAGTTTAGTTTTTGGTTGAAGGTCTAGGGTTAGGGGTTAGCATTCAGACTTGGGTTTGCTTATAGGGTTAGGGTTCGGGCTTGGGTTTGGGCTTAGGGTTCAGGCTCAGTTTTGTTTTTGGTTGAGGGTCTAGGGTTAGGGTTAGGGGTAAGCATTCAGGTTTGGGTTTGCTTTAGGCTTAGGGTTCGGGCTTAGGGTTCGGGCTTAGGGTTCGGGCTCAGTTTAGTTTTTGCTTTAGGGTCTAGGGTTAGGGTTCGGGCTTACGGTTCGGGGTCAGTTTAGTTTTTGTTTTAGGGTAAAGTTAGGGTTAGGGGTTAGCATTCAGGTTTGGGTTTACTTTAGGGTTAGGGTTAGGGCTCAGGGTCTAGGGTTAGGGCTTAGGGCTTAGGGTTCGGGCTTAGGGTTCGAGCTCACTTTAGTTTTTGGTTTAGGTTCTAGGGTTAGGGTTAGGGGTTAGCATTCAGGTTTGGGTTTGATTTAGTCTTAGGGTTCGGGCTTAGGGTTCGAGCTCACTTTAGTTTTTGGTTTAGGTTCTAGGGTTAGGGTTAGGGGTTAGCATTCAGGTTTGGGTTTGCTTTAGTCTTAGGGTTCGGGCTTAGGGTTCGGGCTCAGTTTAGTTTTTGGTTTAGGATCTAAGATTAGGGTTAGGGGTTAGCATTCGTATTTGGGTTTGCTTTACGTTTAGGTACAGGCATTACGGTTTGGGCTTAGGGTTTGGGCTTAGGGTTTGGGTTCAGTTTACTTTTGTTTTATGGTCTAGGTTTAGGGTTAGGGGTTAGCATTCATGTTTGCGTTTGCTTTAGGGTTACGCATTAGAGTTAGCATTAGGCATTAGGGTTAGCATTAGGCATTAGGGTTAGGGTTAGGGTTTGGGTTAGGGTTAGTATTTGGATTAGGGTTTCCTTTACAGTTTGCTTTCGGCTTAGAGTTCGGGCTTAAGGTTCGGGCTTAGGGTTCAAGCTTAGGGTTTGGGCGCAGTTTAGTTTTTGGTTTAGGACCTAAGGTCAGGGTTAGGGATTAGCATTCATGTTTGGGTTTGCTTTAGGGTTAGGGTTTGGGATTAGGGTTTGGGCTTAGGGTTTGCATTCAGTTTAGTTTTGTTTTAGGGTCTAGGGTTAGGGTTAGGGGTTAGCATTCAGGTTTGGGTTTGCTTTAGGGTTAGGCATTTGGGATAGCGTTAGGCATTACGGTTAGTTTTAAGGTTTGGGTTAGGGTTACTGTTTGGGTTAGGGTTTGCTTTACGGTTTGCTTTAGGGTTAGGTTTCGGGCTTAGGGTTCAAGGGTAGGGTTCAGTCTTAGGGTTTGGGCGCAGTTTAGTTTTTGGTTTAGGGTCTAGGGTTAGGGTTAGGGGTTAGCATTCAGGTTTGGGTTTGCTTTAGGGTTAGGGTTCGGGCTTAGGGTTCGGGCTCAGTTTGGTTTTAGTTGAGGGTCTAGTGTTAGGGATTACAGTTCAGGTTAGGGCTAGGGTTTGGTCTAGGGTTTGGTCTAGTGTTTGGTCTAGGGTTTGGGCTAGGGTATTGGTTAGGGTTAGCGTTAGGGTTAGTGTTAGGGTAAGCGTTGGGCTTAGGGTTGGGCTCAGGGTTCGGGCTCAGTTTAGCTTTTGGTTTAGGGTCTAGGATTAGGGTTAGGGTTTAGCATTCAGGTTTGAGTGTGCTTTGTCCTTAGGGTTTGGCCTTAGGGTTTGGGCTTAAGGTTAGGGTTAGGGTTAGGGTTACGGTTAGGGTTTGGGTTTGGGTTTGGGTTTGGGTTAGGGTTAGGGTTAGTGTTTGCGTTTAGGTTAGGGTTAGGATTAGAGTTAGAGTTTAATGTCAGGGTTACTGTTTTAGTTTGGGTTAGGGTTAGGACTTGGGCTTGGGCTTGGGTTAGGGTTAGGGTTTAGTGTTTAGGTTCGGCATTAGGGTTAGGGTTTGGTTTTAGGGCTTGCGCTTAGGGTTTCAGCTTAGGGTTTTGGTTCAGTTACTTTTGTTTTACGGTCTAGGGTTAGGGTTAGGGGTTAGCTTTCAGCTTTGGGTTTGCTTTAGGACTAGGCATTAGGCATTACAGTTACAGTTTGGGTTAGGGTTAGTATTTGGGTTAGAATTTGCATTACAATTTGCTTAGCCTTAGGGTTTGGGCTTAGGGTTTGGGTTAGGGGTTGGGTTTGGGTTAGGGTTTGCGTTAGGGTTTGCGTTAGGGTTTGTGTTAGGGTTTGGGTGAGGGTTAGGGTTAGGGTTAGGGTTTGCTTTAGGATTTGCTTTAGGGTTTGGGTTTGCTTTAGAGATGGGGTTTGCATTAGGGATAGGTTTTGCTTTAGGGATTGGGTTTGCTTTAGGGATTGGGTTACATTTAGGGTTTGAGTTAACTTTAGTGTTTAGGGTTAGGTTTTGGGCTTCGGGTTTTGACTTATTGTTCAGGCTTAGGGTTCAGGCTCAGTTTAGTTTTTGGTTAGGGTTAGGGTATAGGGTTAGGTTTAGGGTTAGGGGTAGGGCTAGGGTTAGGGTTTCCATTAGGGTTTGGGTTAGGGTTAGGGTTAGGGTTAGGGTATGGATTAGGGTTTGGGCTAGGGTAAGGATTAGGGTTAGGGATTGAGTTTCGGTTAGGTTCTGGGTTTGGGATTGGGTTTGAGTTTAGTGTTTGGGACAGAGTTTAGTGTTTAGGACACAATTTAGTGTTTGGGACCGAGTGTAGTCTTTGTGTTAGAAGTTGGGTTACGGTTAGGTTTAGGTTTAGGGTTAGGCATTAGGGTTAGTGTTAGGCAGTAGGGTTAGGGTTACGGTTAGGCATTAGGGTTAGGGTTAGGGTTAGGGTTAGTGCTTGGGTTAGGGCTAGGGAGTTTAGTGTTTGGGTTAGGCATTAGGGTTAGGCATTAGTTTTAGGGTCAGGGTTTGCTTTAGTTTTAGGCATTAGGGTTATGTTTAGGGTTAGGGTTTTGGTTTAGGGCTTGGGCTTAGTGCTTTGGGTTAGCTTTAGGGTTAGGGTAATGGTTAGGTTCAGGGTTAGGGTTTGCTTTAGGATTTGCTTTAGGACTAGGGTTAGGGTAAGTGTTAGGGCTAGGGTTAGGCATCAGGGTTAGGCATTAGGGTTAGGCTTAGGTATCAGGCTTAGGCATTAGGCTTAGGGTTAGGGTTTAGGTTTGGGTTAGGGTTAGTGTTTAGTGTTTGGGTTAGAATTTAGGATTTGGGTTAGAGTTTGGTTTAGGTTTATTGTCAGAGTTTAGTGTTTGGGTTAGAATTTGGGTTAGGGTTAGGCAGTAGGGTTAGGGTTAGGCAGTAGGGTTAGAGTAAGGGTTTGCTTCAGGGTTAGGGTTAGTGTTTGGGTTCGAGTTTAGTGTTTGTGTTTGCGTTAGGCATTAGGGTTAGAGTTTGGGTTTGGATTAGGGTTAGGGTTAGAGTTTAGTGTTTGGGTTATAATTTAGGGTTTGTGTTAGGGTTTGGGTTAGGTGTATGGTTAGAGTTTAGTGTTTGGGTTTGAATTTAGGATTTGGGCTAGGGTTTTAGTTAAGTTTATGGTTAGAGTTTAGTGTTTGGTTTAGAATTTAGGGTTAGGGTTAGGGTTTGGTTTAGGTGTATGTTTAGAGTTTAGTGTTTGGTTTAGAATTTAATGTTTGGGTTAGGTTTTGGATTTGGATTAGGGGTTATTTTTAGCGTTAGGGGTTTCGGTTTACGCGTTAGGGTTAGGCTTTAGGTTAGGGTTAGGATTACGGTTAGGATTAGGGTTAGGGTTTGGGCTTAGGGTTTGGGCTTAGGGTTTGGAGTTGGGGTTAGGGTTAGGGTTAGGGTTCAGTGTTTGGGACAGAGTTTAGTGTTTGCTATAGTATTTGAATTACGGTTACGGTTAGGGTTAAGGTTAGGGTTAGGGTTAGGGGTTAGGGTTAGTGTTAGGGTTTGGTTTACGGTTTGGGTTTGGTTTAGGTTTATGGTTAGACTTTAGTGTTTGGGTTAGAATTTAGGGTTTGGGTTAGGTTTTGGATTTGGGTTAGGGGTTATGTTTAGCGTTAGGGGTTTAGGTGTTAGGGTTAGGCTTTAGGTTGGGTTTAGGGTTAGGTTTTAGGGTTTGGTCTTACGGTTTGGACTTAGGGTTTGGGCTTAGGATTCGGGCTTGAGGTTCAGGCTTAGGGTTCGGGCTAAGTTTAGGTTTTGATTTAGGGTCTAGGTTTAGGGGTTAGCATTCAGGTTTGTGTTTGGTTTAGGGTTAGAGTTATGGCTTAATATTTGGATTAGAATTTGGGTTAGGGTTGGGCATTAGGGTAGGGTTAGCAGTAGGGTTACGGTTTGGTTTAGGGTTAGTGTTTGGGTTAGAATTTAGTGTTGCGGCTAGGGTTAGGCATTAGGGTTAGAGTTTGGGTTAGAGTTTAGTATTTGGGTCAGAATTTACTGTTTGGGTTAGTGTTAGGGGTTAGGGTTAAGGGTAAGGTTTAGGGTTAGGGGTTACGGTTAGGGTTAGGGTTAGGGTCAGCGTTACGGTTTACATTAGGGTTTGTGTTAGCATTAGAGTTTAGTGTTTGGGTTAGAATTTGGGTTATAGTCAGGGTTAGTGTTAGGCATTAGGGATAGGGTTAGGCATGATGTTTAGTGTTACGGTTAGGCATTAGTGTTAGAGTTTAGTGTTTGGGTTAGGGTTAGGGTTAGGGTTTAGTGTTTGCGTTTGATTTCAGCGTTTCTGTTAGGGTTTGCGTTAGGTGTATGCTTAGGGTTAGGGTTAGGGTTAAATTTAATGTTTGGTGTAGGTTTTGGATTTGGGTTAGGGGTTATGTTCAGCATTAGGGGTTTTGATTTATGTTTTAGGGTGAGGCTTTAGGTTAGGGTTAGAGTTTGGGTTAGGGTTTGGGTTCGTGTTTCCTTTAGGGTTAGGGTTAGGTTTTGCTTTAGGGTTAGGGTTACTGTTAGGGTTAGGGTTTAGTATTTGGGTTAAAATTTGGTTTAGCGTTAGGGTTAGGTTTAGGGTCAGGGTTTCTGTTCTGGTTAGGTTTAGGTTTTGGGTTAGGTTTATTGTTAGAGTTTAGTATTTGGGTTAGAATTTGGATTAGAATTTGGATTAGGGTTAGGCATTAGGGTTAGTGTTATGCAGTAGGGTTAGGTTTAGGTAGTGTAGAGAACCGGTACCAAATGCGTTTTTTTCTCGACATTGCCGCTGTAGCGCCATCCAGCGTTGCCTTTCGATAAAACCCTCTTCTCCACAGTTTTTAGAAAAACAACCTCGTGCGCGTGTGCAGGGACTAAAGGCACAAAAAGAGCCGAGGCAGGGACAAAAGGCTCGAAAAGAGCAGAGGCGGGAGCAGCACCTCCGTGGCAAACCGCATGTACGCATTTGTGATCCGCGCATGCGTGACAGCCCCTATATAAGGAGCACATGTGCCCCTCGGTGGGGGCGGCGGTGGCGCGCGACACCACGCCTTCCATTCCTGCACCCTCAAGATCCCCTGCCCCCATCGGTCCCCGACGAAGCCTGAGGCCTCCTAAGACCCAGCAGAAGATCATCAGACTCGAAGTGCTGCTGATAAACTCCTCCTTCTCTTTCTCTCTCCCCTATTCTTTTTCTCTCCTCCCTTGCCCTCCTTCCATTCTCTTCTCCCCTCAAATAAAAGTAAAAGGTTGTATGACATCTGACCGATTCCACTGTCTTAATCTCGTCCTTGGAATCGTATCAAAACCGCCCCCAACATTGGATCAGGACATTTAATTGGCGTCACGGACAGGATCCCTTGAGATGAGAGTGTCATACAACCTTATGGTGTGCTGAGTGATTGTGTGTGAACGAGACGTACAAATTAGTACGAAGCAAGGGCAGAGTTCCGATCCGCGGTTCTGCTCTCCCGCGAGGGAAGCAGCCGGAGACGAACAAAGTGCAAGGAAGGAGTGGGTGTTGAGACCTTAGCACTGAAACGCGCATAGTAGTTTGTGATTTGAGCTCCTGAGGGAGTATAGGGGAAAGTTGAATTTTATGGTGTGACCTCCTCAGGATGATATCCCCTTTGTAGGCTCTCGACTGTTCCGTAGTGGTTTGTGATTTGAGCTCCTGAGGGAGGAGAAGGGAACTTGAATTTTATGCTGTGACCCCCTCCGGATGATATCCCCTTTGTAGGCTCTTCTCTGTCTCATACTAGCTTATGGTCTGGCCTCCTGGGGGAGTATAGGGGAAGCTTGAATTTTACGGTGTGACCCCCTCAGGACGATATCCCCTTTGTAGGCTCGTCTTTGTCTTGTAGTAGTGTGCGGATTGGCCTCCTGGGAGCGTATAGGGGAAACTTGTTTTTTCTAAGGTTTGACCCTCCCGGGACGAACTCCCCTTTGTAGGACATGGCTGCCCAAAAGGCAGGCGATTTTTGTGAAGAGACGGAGAAATTATATGAGTTTTTAGAAACATACCGCTCTCGCCCCTCACCCCCGGGATGAGATTGGGCACGGGACCACTGGTTCCAGCTGCAAAGTGTTATGGACCGAATAGCGGTCTTGCATAAAGAAGCTAGAGCGAAGAAGGGGAAAGGGAAAGCCATCATATGTGCTGTGTTAGGAGCATGTCTGGCAGCGGCGGTGGAGGCTAAGAAACAAGCGTCCTGCCAATCAGAGGCTGTGGCCGCTTCGTTGCAAGCGGTGATAACACCGCTGCGAGAGCAACTGCTAGAGACCAAACAGGCGCTAGAGGAGGAGAAGCACCAAAATATGATTTTTGAAGGAGGAGCTGAGGGTTCAGCTCCTGAGGGAGGCAGAGACCCTCGCTGAGGCGGAGGTAATGCTGGAGGAGAAAGGGGTACGCCAAATCTATCCCCAGAAAGATTTAAAGCGGTTAAGGGAGACTGTGGATAACCCCCCCTATATGTGCCCTCTGGTAAAGACAGAAAACGTATACGAGGATGACAGCGACAACCATCCCCAAGTTGTAACCAAAGAAATCCCTTTTACCGCCACCGAATTGACTAAACTCCAAAAGGACTTTGCTAGAACAGCAAGGGAGTCCGAAACCGAATATGTGTCGAGGGTATCCCTGTCGGGGGGGGATGGGATCATGCTATCGGAAAAGGAAGCAGAGGGGTGTTGGGGGCCTGGCGTCTTCCTCACAACAGGCAATCGCCGAGCCCCATGGTCTCTGACCCAGAGGGCTGCATATTCGGCGGGGGGGCTGAACCCATTAGAGAGGGGGGATCCCCTAGCTATAACTGGTTCGGTCGATCAACTACTAGAAAACGTACAAAAGGCAGCATGCCTGCAAATGATGTATGACCGGGAACTTAAACCAAACCTAAGCTCTCCGATGTTACTACCGGTAGACCCCGAGCGGCTGACGCCACTAATAAGAGGACTCCCCGACTCATTAAAACCTATCGGGATCCAATTACAGGGGAGAATTCAAAATGTGCCTCGCGAGGAGCGAATCACAGCTGCCCTGGAGGGAACGGTAACCCCCGAACAGCGGCAGTGGGGGAGGAAGGTGTGGACCTGGGGGGAGATAGCTCAGGAACTAATAAACTACAGGAGGAAATATGGGCCAGTAGGCAGGACTTACCAAAAGGTAGAAACCAGGGCCATGCGGGCCATCACTGGCTTTTTCGGGGGGAAGCCCTGACCTAACAAAATGGGAGAAACCCCCGATCCGACAAGGATTGTGGCAAACGGGACTGCAAAAAAGGTGTGCCCCAAGACCTAATGGATGGGCTCCCCACCAAAAAGTTAAAGCTCCTGGTGCGGAGGTGGTCTGGGCAAGGACCCCCTCCCAAACCGAACCCGCCTTATGTGTCAGCATTGGACAGGGAGGAAGGGTTTAAGAAGGACGAAAAGAAACTAAAACCTCCGCCCCCTCAGGGTGAGGAGGGAGGCGGAGGGTGGATGTTTATCAGACAACTCACCTGCAATAATAAAGGAGACCTACTAAACCCCATCAACCGGGATGGGCTGAGCGGGTGGGGGAGGCAGTGGCCAATGTCAGTAATCGCTGGGGTACAAACGGGTGCCCGAAAATTGCAGCGTTTTGTCCACTAGCCCCTACCATGGTACCCGTCCCTCAAAACTCTAATTCCCCCAGTGCATCATCTTACTCCCCCGGCCAGCCGGTTCTGGTCAAGCTTCCCACCGTGGGAGCTGTGCCTCTCATGTTAGATACCCCCCCCTAAACAAATATACATGGAAAGTGAAAGATACTAGTGGGAGAAGCCACAAAATCCACACCAAATGGATTATTCCCTCCTTCTAACCCAAGGAGCAAGTTTTGTTCCTGTTTCTGTTTTTAGGGGCGGCGATATGACCACGATGCACCTGCTATTTTGGATCATTTTAACTCAGGGACACCTCCATGAAAGTGATGAACGACCACTCCCTCTACCTTCCCCTCCTCCATACAATCCCTTCGAGAACAAGAAGTTCGTGTTATTAGCGAAAGCCGTGAGTCAAACTTTCAATCTGAGCCACTGTTGGGTTTGTGGCGGACCCCTAGGGCTATCAGGTTGGCTGTGGACATCCGCACCTCTCACCCCAGACCAAATTGTAAGCAAATATAGCGAAGCCGCAGACGATCCGTGGGATGACAGTGGGACCTGGCCAGTTCAGTTTCCAACTAAGGGGCAATATTGTTTGAATCGCACCCAGAAAGGAGGGGTCGAAGTGGGAGAAAGCAAGTGTCAATGGACTCTTACATGTAAGCCCCTCGACAAGGAAAGGGACCTGTGGGTGTGGCTTAATGAAACAGGGCATAACCAGGGGTTTAAGGGATACCGGTCAAGCAAAAATGAAACCTTGATTCTCCGGCATTACAAACAAACTTGTAAATGGAGGGGTACTTATGGGGCTTGGTATTGTACCAGCCGAATAAGGGATGGGGCAACCACCTTTTTCATCCCTCTGGGTGACAAAGACACAACTTACTTGCAGTTTCCACTGGGGAAAGATGGGCCATTTGCTCAGGGAAATAAAGCTAAAAAGGAGCATTATTGGATTTGTGGGAATACGGCATAGAAATTCTTACCCGCGGGGTGGTCGGGAGTTTGTTATATAGGGATTATAAGGCCCTTATTTTTCCTCCTGCCAGAAACTGGTGGACCCCAACTAGGCATAAAAGTGTATGATAACCTCAGGGATAGAAGTATTGCCTGTAAGACACGATCTACCAAGGTAAATTTAGGTGGGACACAAAAATGGGGAAATGATGAATGGCCCCCCAAGCGAATAATTGAACATTATGGGCCAGCAACCTGGAATCCTAATGAGCCCATTGCAGGGGCAAGAGAACCAATCTATAATCTAAATCGAATAGTCAGACTAGAAGCAGCCCTAGAAATTATCACCAACAAAACCTATTAACTCGATGGCCTCAACGGGTGCGTGCGGCAATCCTTCAACACTGTATGGTTTTAGATTGTTTGTTGGCCGAGGAGGGAGGGGTGTGTGGAAAACTAAATATCTCTAACTGATGTCTAGAAATGATGACGTGGGAGAAGTAGTTCTCCAATTGATCCAAGATACCAGGAAAATAGCCCACGTCCCTGTTCAAACCTGGAGCGGTTGGAATGGCGATTTGTGGTCCTGGTTACCAGGGGCACCACGGGTCAAACAATATTGTATTTGCTATGTGCAACTGCCACCTTACTGTTCCTACCCTGTATAAGTCCATGTTTTATTCAATTAATCTGACACGTTGTGTCAAATATGCAATTTGTTCCTAACGCTCCACCTGATGTGTAGCGTTCGTTAGCATTCGTTACATATCAAGGTTATGCCCCCGGATCTCCAGCTGACCCAGGCTTTATACTCCCAGCAGTAGGCGTGTCATGTTATAAGGGGCGGAGACAAGGGAGGGTCGACCCTTAACTCCTTCCGTACAGCGCGTGATCTTCCGGTCGCCAGCCCTTATCTTTACTACATTTCCCCCTCCCTTAGCTCCAGTAGCTCTGGATCTCGCTGGGGAAGTTGCGCGTAAAAATAATCGATATGTGGACAGGTAGAGGCTTGTCCAATAGCCGGCATATACAGACACGCATCCGTTATGTTCATGGATTTTGCCCAATCCAGCCAGTAGTTCGTCGCAGCTCCCTCGTTGCTCCCCCACACCATCAGGACGCATAGGGAAAATGGTAACCTGTCAAGATAAGACTCAATAAATAGATTAATGTCTATACGGTCGAATATTTCGACTGGGTACCCATTCTAGCGTCCCTTTCTCGGTTTGCACACACGCATACCCACGTCCCAAGCAACGGAGGGAATAAGGCCCCCCCCATTCACGGGTTTGCAGGTCCCGTACTTGAACCAAAGGGTAAGGCCCTTCGTTCTCATCGAGCCGGAAATGTGCCTGGGTTGCAGTCTGGGTTTTATAGGTGTTCCCTCGAATGGTATGATTTAAGGTAATTAGTGCCGTTGTCAACAGACGCTGTGCCCGAAATAAAGGAGGGTCAAGGGGAGGGTGAACCCCTGTTTCTGGGCTTATATTCTCCCCCTCCCTTAGTCGGTCGAGTAACCCTTTTAATGTGCAATGCGCGCGTTCTACAATGCTTTGGCCCATACTGTTGTAGGGAATATGACTCAACTGAATATCCCAGTGCGCGCAAAAGTCCTTTGTCTTCTTGCTGACATATGCCGCTCCATTATCTGTTTTAATTTTTTGTGGAATGCCAAGTTGCGCCATACAGTCCTGCCAATGTAAAATAACTGCAAGAGTATTTTGTTTAGCATGCATAGTGGCTAAAATAACTCCACTGCAGGTATCAACTGTAACATGCAGATACTTACGTGGATTAAAAGGTTCATAAATCGTAACATCAGACTGCCATATTTGGTTGGGCTGCAACCCTCGAGGGTTCACCCCTGCCTCGCAGAGGGGACCTTTGGAACACACAGGACAAGCAGCAATCACAGAGCGAGCATCTTGCAACGTAATGCCAGCGAGCCTAGCTAAACCGCGAGCTCCACAGTGGAGCAGCTCATGCAGGCGGAAAGCTCGCCTTAGGTCAGAAGTTTCTTCAACTGCCAGTATGCTCCTTGCTAAGCTGTCCGCTACTTCGTTCCCGGCAGGAAGAAAACTCGGTATGGAACTATGACTATTAACATGGATAGGACAGACAGGAGTGGTTCTCATTTGCAGTGCGGTGAGCAACATTCCTGCAATCTCCGACGTTGCCCCAAGTGCCCATCGGCACTTCTTCAGTAACTTATATACATAGCAAGAGTCTGTGATTAGATCCCAGGCCTCTTCGGGCCATTGAGTGAGAGCCATCCATACCGCCTTGGCCTCAAGATACTGCACGGATTGCCCTTGATCTTGATAACTAATGTGGGTCCACTGACCATCCTCCTGCCATGTAACGACAGCTTTCCCAGTAATCGATGACGCGTCGGTAAAAACCGTGCGGCCTCCGGTGGGTTGTTCAACTATGGCACTAGCTGGCAAAAAATGGAGTACCTGGATTATCTCCCCACAGGGTTGTGGTCTTAGACCTTCAATACGACCCGTAAATTCAGCTATCGCTGCTTGCAGGAACCCCACTTGCGGAAGTACCAACTCCCACTGTGCCAAAGAACAGGGCAATGCGATGACCTCTGGGTCCTTTCTTGTTAAGTGTTGAGTTTGCTTCCGACAGCGGAGAATAAGCTGGGATAATAAAGTTGGCCAAGAAATTAAAGCCGTCTTTGGTTTGCCTTGATACAACCAAGCAAAGGGCCAGCCTTTTTCACCATTATTTTGAATTAGTAAACCATGGCCAGCGGTGTCGGTTATGTAAATCAGGGCAGCGACCGATTGTTCAGGTGTAAATCGAGCGAGACCCCAATGCTGGGCCCGCTCCATAATTGTCCTAAGAATCTCCTGATGGTTTCTTGAAAGAGTCCTTGGAGCTAGGGGGAAATCTCCTCCTTTCAGGAGTTGATATAAGGTACTCATTTCTGCCTCAGATATTGGAATAAAGTTTCTAAGCCACAATAGTTGTCCAATTAATTTTTGCGCCTCATGGAGCGTTGTCACTGTAGTCCAAATTTCAAATGATTGTGCTGTCACGCTTCGTGGCCTCAGTTGAGTACCTAGATACTTTACTGCACGCCCTACCTGTGTTTTCCGAGGCTCAATGTGTAACCCATGCCACTCCAAACTGACTATCAGCTGCACGCGCGCCTTTTCCAGTAACTCCTCTTGGTTGGACACCAATAACACGTCATCCATGTAATGGAAAATGATGACCGTAGGGAAATTTTCTCGAATAGGGTGTATCGCAGCGGCTACAGCAATTTGACACAAGACTGGTGAGTTTTTCATGCCCTGGGGTAACATCTTCCATTGATATCTGGCGCATGGGTGTTGAGTGTTAGGCTCAGGAACAGTAAAGGCAAAGCATACTCTATCTTCTTTATGCAAGGGAACACTAAAAAAGCAATCTCTAATATCCATAACCACTATTTGATAGTCAGGTGGAATCATGGCCGGAGAAGGGAGGCCCGCTTGTAGCGGGCCCATGTCTTGTATACATGCATTAACTGCGCATAGATCATGTAGCAGTCGTTATGCCCCCGATTTTTTCTTTATCACGAAAATGGGGGTGTTCCAGGGACTTGTAGAGGGTTCGATGTGTCCTGCGTCAAGTTCGCGTTGTACCAATTGTCGAACAGCCGCCCCCTTTTCCTCTGTCAATGGCCACTGCTCTACCCACACTGGCTTATCTGTCAACCAGGTGAGTTTTAACGGGCGGACACAGGCAGTGGCCATTATGATAAATTTGTACGCAGCACTATATTCATCTTCTGCAAGCAACATCGTCCCAAGATGACAACGGGTAACTCAGCAATGGCGGGGTTACACCATGCTACCCTAGCTTGTCCGGATTCCGGATCCTTCAACATAATTTGCATTGGGCTCCTGCTTTGATGCGAGGTCTGCATGCCTCCCACGCCTTGCAGCGAACCTCTCGGTTCGAGTGGCCAATCATCTGGCCATAGATGTGATGGGATTACTGTAACGTCCGCCCCTGTATCCAAGAGGGCTCTTAATACGAGGCGTGGTGGTCCCCCCAACTCTGGGAGCCATGGGGTAACTATAATATCTACTTCTGGTCATGTGGTCATGTTTAGGGTGAGTGCCACATACGGCGAGGCTCTATCCCCAGCCTCCTCTATTGCGCGCTCCCATCTCCCCAAGGCAGCTGAGTTGGATATTGCGTCATTGGAACCGCAGGCGACTGTGCTGGTCCCGGGGAAGGAAAGACTCCCTGTACCACACATTGCGCTGCTGTCGTCGGGCCTGTTGAGCTGATCGCTGGGGCAGGTGGGGATGGCACGGCCCTCGGCCATCCCCTCTTCTCGTTTCCCCAGCCCGGTCTCCTTTGCTGACTCCCCGATTTGCACTGTCGAGCTCTGTGGCCTAGTCGCCCGCAGCGCCAGCATCGTAGGTCTCTCTCTCCTTTCCCTATTCCGGGGGTGTTTATTTTTGAAGGGCATTGTCGCACCATGTGTCCTTGCCCCCCACACTTATGGCACGTAAGTCGTGCGACTCGGCAGGCCGCATGGACCACAGCCACTACCAGTTGCATACTTTGCACCTGTTCCTGTTCCAGCACGTAACGAATCATTTGTGAAAGCGTGGTCCCTATGGGTAACTGTCTTAGCAACACTGCGGTTTGTGGATTTGCTTGCGTACGTGCACAGTCAAGCAATATCGCCTCCTTAGCCTGCTCAGGAAGTCGAGCAGCCTTGAGCGCCGCTTGCAGCTGGTCCAAAAACTTTGTGAAGGGCTCACTTAATGATTGCCGTATCTGGACCCATGGAGGCTCCCTTCTATCAAGAGCCGCGATGATGCGTATCGCTTCCTGGGCAGCATTCGAAGATGCAGCAAAATCCCGCCCCCGCATTCGCTGAGCCTGTGCCTGAGGAGTTGCGAACTGCCCTTCACCCATCAACTCTTCTAAAGTCACTCCTGCCATGGGATGGCCGGCCTGCTGCCCCTCGATAACAATTTGGGTGCACCGATTCCTCCACTCCTCCCTAAACAATACCATCATCGAGGTGGTCAATACGGCCCGCATCAGCTGAATGATATCAAAAGGTGCAAGCAGCATTGCAAAAACACAGTCTAGTAGGACTTGGGTCTCTGGGGAATTTAATCCATGACTTTTCACCGTTGTGGCCAATTCTTTCACCAACTTCGTATCTAAAGGTTGCCACTCATATCCTCCACCTGGGGCTGCTCGGATAGGAAATGCTTGAATCGGAGGGGCCTGGAATCACACTCCTTCCAAGACACAATTTTTTGCAATCATCCGCCAATCCGTCCCGTTTGCCCGCTCTTTTGGCATTTCCCCTGGCATTAGACTTTCTGCATTTGCCACCACCCTTCTCAATTGGCTGATCAATGCCTCGAGTTCCCTTGAAACCTCGTTAGTCTGTCTCGGAAGCAGGGGCGGATGAGCAACAATCGAGGATCCCTTGTCGGCCCCTTCGCCCTCACTGCTATCAGAGCTCATGGGGTAATCGTGTACAGGCTCCCTCCACTGTGAGGGAAAACCAGTTTGCTTTCCCACTGCCCCAGGGATAGGGGGTCCCTCTGGTGGCTCAGGTATCACTGGCAGTGCTGGGGGAGCCCTACCACTCCCCCCCCCCCGATGTTGTCAGCTGTGACACCGGTTCTCCTTGATCCTCAAATCCTTTCCTGCGCTCGGCTCTCTGTGTGTCCAGTACCCGTCGATCACTGGGATGCAACGGGGCGTCCTCAGAAGGTGATGGTGCCTTGCCCTCCTTTTCTCCTTCCCGCCATCTTCCTTCACGTAGTTCGCGATACCGCTGGGATCCCACATCGGCCCCCGGGACCCAATCCAGCAACCTATCAGTCAGCTCCCTTTCCACATATTGTTGCAACTTGCCCCAGGGGTATTGAGGAAGTGGCGGATCCACCGGTGCAGGGGGCACCGAAGGTTCCGTGGGCGACTGCTCTAGACTCCCCACTTGTAACAGGAACACCTTTCCCGACTCCTTTGTTCCCGCTACGTTATAGTCTCCCTGCGCCTCCCCTTCCTCCGTTGGCTCAGCCCCCAGTAACGACGGTTCCATCTGTGTCCCACAGGCCACTCCTTCCCAGCCAGCCTGTGTCCCCTCCGAGACTAAACCCATTGGTTTTTTGTTCCCAGGAGATTCATGTCCCATCAGCGCGCTACGTGCGGCAAGCCAGCACCGCTTTGCTGCAAACCCCTTCTTGAGCACCCTTTCTACTGATCCCCAGGAGCGAAGCCTTAATACCTTTACGAGTTCCGCGAGCTCAATCGCTGCTGCCTGCAGCCGATCACGTCGGGGTCACCACTATGTAGCATTCGTTAGCGTTCGTTACATATCAAGGTTATGCCCCCGGATCTCCAGCTGACCCAGGCTTTATAATCCCAGCAGTAGATGTGTCATGTTATAAGGGGCGGAGACAAGGGAGGGTCGACCCTTAACTCTTTCCGTACAGCGCGTGATCTTCCGGTCGCCAGCCCTTATCTTTACTACACTGATGGTGTAACAAAAATCTGTACCATCCATCAGCCACAACCAACCTCAGTACCAATCATTTAAACCTGTCCCCAATTCCTTCTAAAGGAAGAAATTGCATATTACCAGTTATTGTTAACCCCATTTCCAATGTTTACCCTTCAAAGTTGAAGAATTGTTAAAGTCGTTTGAAAACGACCTTGCATTGAGCAATACCTCAGTTAACCTGTGTTAAGACATTCCTTCACCCAAAACAATGTTATTCCCTTTTTCCTTCCCACAATTTTCCTCCACCCTTATCCCCAACTCTCTCAACTCTGCGTTTTCTTTCTTTCTCCCTTGTTTTCTCTTTCTCTCTCCCTTACGCCACCAAGCTGCAACGTCGAGCCACGGGGTGGCGTAGAGAACCGGTACCAAATGCGGTTTTGTCTCGACATTGCCGCTGTAGCGCCATCCAGCGTCGCGCTTCGAGAAAACCCTCTTCTCCACAGTTTTTAGAAAAACAACCTCGTGCAGCTGCGCAGGAACTAAAGGCGCGAAAAGAGCCGAGGCAGGGACAAAAGGCTCGAAAAGAGCAGAGGCGGGGGCAGCACGTCCGTGGCAAACCGCGTGTACGCATTTGTGATCCGCGCATGCGTGAGAGCCCTATACAAGGAGCACACGTGCCCCTCGGCGGGGGCAGCGGCGGCACGCGACAGCACTCCTTCCGTTCCTGCACCCTCAAGGGCCCCCCGCCCCGCAGCGGTCCCCGACGAAGCCTGAGGCCACCGAAGACCCAGCGGAAGATCATCAGACTCGAAGTGCTGCTGATAAACTCCTCCTTCTCTTTCTCTCTCCCCTATTCTTTTTCTCTCCTCCCTTGCCCTCCCTCCTCCCTCTGTTCTCTTCTCCCCTCAAATAAAAGTAAAAGGTTGTATGACATCTGACCGATTCCAGTGTCTTAATGTCATCCTTGGGATCGTATCGACACCTCCCACGACATTGAATCGGGACAGGCAGTTAGGGTTAGCGTTAGGGTTAGGGTTTGGGTTAGAATTTAGGGTTTGGGTTAGGGTTTGGGTTAGGTTAGAGTTTAGGGTTTGGCTAGCTTTTGGGTTAGGTTAATGTTATTGTTTAGTGTTTGGGTTAGAATTTAGGGTTTGGGTTAGAATTTAGGGTTTGGGTTAGGTTAGAGTTTAGGGTTTGGCTAGCTTTTGGGTTAGGTTAATGCTATTGTTTAGTGTTTGGGTTAGAATTTAGGGTTAGAGTTTAGGTTTTGGTTTAGAACTTAATGTTTGGGGTAGGTTTTGGATTTGGGTTAGGGGGTATGTTTAACGTTAGGGGTTTAGGTATTAGGGTTAGGTTTAGAATTAAGATTAGGGTTTTTGGTTTAGGTGTTAGGGTTAGGCTTCGGGTTAGGGTTTAGGGTTTGGGCTTACGGTTTGGGCTTCAGGTTTGTACTTAGGGTTTGGGCTTAGGTGTCGGGCTCAGTTTAGTATTTGGTCTAGGGTCAACGATTAAGGTTAGGGGTTAGCATTCAGGTTTGCGTTTCCTTTAGGGTTAGGGATTGGTCTTAGAGTTAGGGCTGGGGTTGGGGTTAGGGTTTCGGTTTGGGTTAAGGTTAGGGTTAGGGATAGGGTTAGTGTTTGCTTTAGGGTTAGTGTTAGGGTTTAGTATTTGGGTTAAAATTTGTGTTAGGGTTAGGTTTAGGGTTAGGCATTAGGGTTAGTTTTAGTGTTTGCTTTACGGTTAGTGTTAAGGTAAGGCATTGGGGTTAGGGTTAGCATTTGTGTTTGCGTTAGGGTTTGGGTTAGGGTTAGAGTTTAGTGTTTGGGACAGATTTTAGTGTTTGTGTTAGAATTTGGCTTACGGTTAGTGTTAGGGTTAGGCATTAGGGTTAGGGTTAGGCAGTACGGTTAGGGTTACAGTTAGGCTTTAGGGTTAGGGTTGGTGTTTGGGTTAGGGAGTTTAGTGTTTGGGTTAGGCATTAGGGTTAGGGTTAGGGTTTGCTTTAGGGTTAGGGTCAAGGGTTAGGTTTTGCTTTAGTCTTTGGCATTACGGTTAGGTTTACAGTTAGGGTTCGAGTTTAGGTTTTGGGCTTAGGGTTTGGGTTAGGTTTAGGGTTACGGTAAGGGTTAGGTTTAGGGTTAGGGTTTGCTTTAGGCTTAGGGTTAGGCATTAGGGTTAGGGTTAGGCATTAGGGATGGGCATTAGGCTTACGGTTAGGGTTTGGCTTAGGGTTAGTCTTTGTGTTTGGGTTAGAGTTTACTGTTTGGGTTAGAATTTAGGGTTTCGGTTAGGGTTAGGGTTAGGTTTATGGTTAGAGTTTAGTGTTTGGGTTAGAATTTAGGGATTGGGTAATAGTTTGGTTTAGGTTTATCGTTAGTGTTTAGTGTTTGGGTTAGCATTTGGGATAGGGTTGGATTAGGCATTAGGGTTAGGGTTAGGCAGTAGGGTTAGGGTTAGGGTTTGCTTTAGGGTTAGAGTTAGGGTTAGTGTTTGGGTTAGAGTTTAGTGTTTGTGTTAGGGTTAGGCATTATGGCTAGGGTTTGGGTTTGGATTAGGGTTAGGGTTAGAGTTTACCTTTTGGGTAAGAATTTAGGGTTTGTCTTAGGGTTTGGGTCAGGTTAGAGTTTAGGGTTTGGTTATGTTTTCGATTAAGTTAATGTTAGTGTTTAGTGTTTGGGTTAGAATTTAGGGTTTGGGTTAGGTTTATGGTTAGAGTTTAGTGTTTGGGTTTTAATTTAGCGTTTGTGTTAGAATTTCGGTTAGGTTTATGGTTAGACTTTAGTGTTTGGTTTTGAATTTAGGATTTGGGTTAGGGTTTGGTTTATGTGTATGGTTAGAGTTTAGTGTTTGGTTTAGAACTTAATATTTGGGTTATGTTTTGGATTTGCGTTAGGGGTTATTTTTAGTGTTAGGGCTTTCGTTTTAGGTGTTACGGTTAGGCTATGGATTAGGGTTAGGGTTTGGGTTAGGGTTAGGATTAGGGTTAGGGTTTGGGCTTACGGTTTTGACTTAGGGTTTGGGCTCAGTTTAGTTGTTGGTTTAGGGTCTAGGGTTAGGGGTTAGCATTCAGGTTTCGGTTTGCTTTAGGGTTAGGGTTCGGGTTAGGGTTTGGGCTCAGTTTAGTTTTGGTTTAGGGTCTAGGGTTAGGGTTAGGGGTTAGCATTCAGGTTGGGGTTTGCTTTAGGGTTAGGGGTTGGGGTTATGTTTTGGAGTTAGGGTTAGGCATTAGGGTTAGAGTTAGGCATTAGGGTTAGGGTTAGGCATTAGGGTTAGGGTTAATGTTTGGCTTAGGGTTTGGGCTTAGGTTTCGGGTTTATGGTTTGGGCTTAGGGTTTGAGCTCAGTTTAGGGTTAGGGGTTAGGTTTAGGCATTAGGGTTAGGCTTAGGCTTAGGGTTTGCTTTAGGGTTAGGGTTAGGAGTTAGGGTTAGGGTTTAGTATTTGGATTAAAATTTGGGTTAGGGTTAGGCTTTAGGGTTAGTGTTCGGGAAAGGGTTAGGGAGTTTAGTGTTTGTTTTAGGCATTAGGTTAGAGTTTGCTTTAGGGTTAGGTTTAGGGTCTAGGTTTAGGGTTTGCTTTCGTGTTAGGCATTAGGGTTAGGTTTAGATTTAGTTTTCGGGCTTCGGGTTTGGGCTTCGGGTTTGGGTTAGGATTAGGGTTAGGGTTAGGTTTAGGGTTAGGGATTGCTTTAGGGTTAGAATTAGGCATTAGGACTAGGCATTAGCCTTAGGGTTCGGTTTGAGGTTAGGCTGAGGGTTAGGGATTGGGTCTGAGTTACGGTTAGAGTTTAGAGTTTGGGTTAGAATTTAGGGTTTGGGTTAGAGTTTGGGTTAGGCGTTAGGGATAGGATTAGGCATGAGGGTTATGGTTACGTTTAGGGTTAGGTTTAGAGGTAAGGCTTAGGGTTAGGGTTTTCAATAGGGTTTGTGTTTAGAATAGAGTTTTGTGTTTGGGTTAGAATTAGGCATTAGGTTAGGGTTAGGCATTAGTGTTAGGGTTAGGCATTAGGATTATGTTTAGGGTTAGGGTTAGCGTTTGGCATAGGGTTAGGTTTAGGGTTTGCTTTCGGCTTAGGATTAGGGTTAGGGTTATTGTTTGGGTTACGGTTATGTTTAGGGGTTGCTTTTTGATTTCATTTCCATTTATGGTTTGGGTTAGTTTTGGGTTAGGGTTAGGTTTAGGGTTAGGATTAGGGTTTAGGTTAGGGTTAAGGTTAGGGTTAGGGGTTAGGGTTAGGATTAGAATTATGGTTAGGATCAGGGCTGGCATTAGGGTTAGGGTTAGGCATTAGATTTAGGTTTTGGGTTAGGGTTAGTGTTAGGGTTGGGGTTTGGGTTAGATTTGGGAAAAAGCTTTTCTTTACGGTTAGAGGTAGGTTAGGGTTAGGGTTTGGGTTTGCGCTACGGTTAGGGTTAGGCATTAGAGTTAGGGTTAGGGTTAGAGTTTAGTGTTTGGGTTAGAATTTAGCCTTTGGGTTTGGTTTACGGATAGAGTTTGGTGTTTGGCTTAGAATTTAGGGTTTGGGTTAGAGTTTGGTTTAGGTTTATGGTTCGAGTTTAGTGTTTGGGTTAGAATTTAATGTTTGGGTTAGGTTTCCAATTTGGGTTAGGGGTAATGTTTAGCGTTAGTGGGATTCGATAAGGCTTAGGGTTTGGATTTGGTTTAGGGTTAGGGTTAGGGTTAGGGTTACGGTTACGGTTACGGTTACGGTTACGGTTACGGTTACGGTTAGGGTTTGCTTTACCGTTAGGGTTCATGTTTGGGTTAGGGTTTAGTGTTTGGTTTAGAGTTAGGGTTCAGCTTAGCGTTAGGGTTTGGGTTAGGGTTTGCTTTCGGGTTAGGGTTAGGCATTAGTGTTAGGCTTAGGCATTAGGGTTAGGGATTGCGTTTGGCTTAGGGTTAGGGTTACTGTTAGGGTTAGGCATTAGGGTTAGGCAGTAGGGTTAGGGTTACGGCTAGGCTTTAGGGTTAGGGTTAGTGACTGAGTTCGGGTTAGGGTTAATATTTGGGTTAGGGTTAGGGAGTTTAATGTTTGAGTTAGGTATTAGGGTTAGGGATTAGGTTAGGTTTAGGGTTTCCTTTACGTTTAGCGTCTACGTTTAGGGTCTGCTTTAGGGTTAGGCATTAAGGTTAGGTGTAGGGTTAGGGTTTGGATTTAGGGTTTGGGTCAGGTTTAGGGTTAAGTTTAGGGTTAGGATTTGATTTATGGTTTGCTTTAGGGTGAGGTTTAGGCATTACAGTTAGGCATTAGGCTTAGGCTTAGGCATTAGGGTTAGGCCATTAGGGTTAGGGTTAGGGTTAGAATTTAGGGTTTGTGTTAGGTTTATGGTTAGAGTTTAGTGTTAGGGTTAGAATTTAGGGTTTCGGTTTGAGTTTGGTTTAGCTTTATAGTTAGAGTTTAGTGTTTGTGTTAGAATTTAGGCTTTGGGTTAGGATTTGAGTTAGGTTTGTGGTTAGAGTTTAGTGTTCGGATTAGGTTTTGGATTTGGGTTAGGGGTTATGTTTAGTGTTAGTGGTCTAGGTTAGGGTTTAGATTAGGGTTAGGTGCTAGTGTTAGGTTTAGGGTTAGGGTTAGGGTTTAGCTTAGGGTTAGGGGCTAGCGTTAGGTTTAGGGTTAGGGTTAGGCATTAGTGTTAGGCTTAGGCATTAGGGTTAGGGATTGGGTTTGGGTTAGGGTTAGGGTTACGGTTATGGTTAGGCATTAGGGTTAGGGTTAGGCAGTAGGGTAAGGGTTACGGCTAGTCATTTGGGTTAGGGTTATGGTTAGTTACTGAGTTAGAGTTAGGGAGTTCAGTGTTTGCGTTAGGCATCAGGGTTAGCTATCAGGGTTAGGGTTAGGGTTTGCTTTAGGTTTAGGGTTAGGCATTAGAGTTAGGCATTAGGGTTAGGCCATTAGGGTTAGGGTTAGGGTTAGAGTTAGGGTTAGGGTTAGGTTTAGGGTTTGGGTGAGGGTTAGGGTTACAGTTAGACTTTAGGGTTAGCGTTATGGTTAATGTTAGGGTTAGGGTTAGGGATTGCTTTAGGAGTTCCTTTAGGTTTAGGGTTACGGTTTGGGGTTCGGGTTAGGGTTTGCTTTAGGGTTAGGGTTAGGTTTATTGTTTTGTTTAGGGTTTGCTTTAGGATTTCCTTTGGGTTTTGGGTTAGGGGTAGGAGTTAGTTTTAGGGTTTGGCTTAGTGTTTGTTTTAGGGTTATGGTTAGAGTTTAGTGTCTCCGTTTATCATTGGAGTTTATTGTTTGGGTTAGTATTTAGGGTTTGAGATAGGGTTTGAGTTCAGTTTATGGTTAGAGATTAGTGTATGGGTTGGAATTTGGGTTAGGGTTAGGCAGTAGGGTTAGGGTTAGGCATTAGTGTGATGGTTAGGGTTAGGCATTAGGGTTATGATTAGTTTTTGGGTTAGGGTTTAGGCTATAGGGTTAGGGTTCAGGGTTAGGGTTTGGGCTTAGGGTTTTAGCTTAGGGTTTGGGCTCAGTTTAGATTTTGATTTAGGGTCTAGGGTTAGGGTTAGGGGTTAGCATTCAGGATAGGGTTTGCTTTAGGGTTAGGCATTGGTTTTGGGGTTAGGGTTAGTGTTTAGTGTTTGGGACAGAGTTTAGTGTTTGGGATAGAATTTGGGTTACGGTTAGGCATTGGGTTTGGGGTTAGGGTTAGTGTTTAGTGTTTGGGACAGAGTTTAGTGTTTGGGATAGAATTTGGGTTACGGTTAGGCATTAGGGTTAGGGTTAATATTTGGGTTAAGGGTTAGGGAGTTTAGTGTTTGGGTAAGGTATTTGGGTTAGGCATTAGGTTAGGTTTAGGGTTTCCTTTAGGGTTAGCATCAACGTTTAGGGTCTGCTTTAGGGTTAGGCATTAAGGTTAAGTGTAGGGTTAGGGTTTGGATTTAGTGTTTGGGTCAGGTTTAGGGTTAGGCATTAGGGTTAGGGTTTGATTTAGGGTTTGCTTTAGGGTGAGGGTTAGGCATTACATTTAGGCATTAGGCTTAGGGTTAGGCATTAGGGTTAGGCCATTAGGGTTAGGGTTAGGGTTAGGTTTAGGATTAGGGTTTGGGTTTGGGTTAGGTTTAGGGGTACGGGTAGGGTTAGGGTTAGAATTTAGGGTTTGTGTTAGGTTTATGGTTAGAGTTCAGTGTTAGGGTTAGAATTTAGGGTTTTGGTTTGAGTTTGGTTTAGCTTTATAGTTAGAGATTAGTGTTTGTGTTAGAATTTAGGGTTTGGGTCAGGATTTGAGTTAGGTTTGTGGTTAGAGTTTAGTGTTTGGGTTAGGTTTTGGATTTGGGTTAGGGGTTATGTTTAGTGTTAGTGGTTTAGGTTAGGGTTTGGATTAGGGTTAGGTGCTAGTGTTAGGTTTAGGGTTAGGGTTTGGCTTAGGGTTAGGGGCTAGCGTTAGGTTTAGGGTTAGGGTTAGGCATTAGTGTTAGGCTTAGGCATTAGGGTTAGGGATTGGGTTTGGGTTAGGGTTAGGGTTACGGTTATGGTTAGGCATTAGGGTTAGGGTTAGGCAGTAGGGTAAGGGTTACGGCTAGGCGTTAGGTTTAGGGTTAGTTACTGAGTTAGAGTTAGGGAGTTCAGTGTTTGCGTTAGGCATCAGGGTTAGCTATCAGGGTTAGGGTTAGGGTTTGCTTTAGGTTTAGGGTTAGGCATTAGAGTTAGGCATTAGGGTTAGGGTTAGGGTTAGGGTTAGGGTTAGGGTTAGGGTTTCGGTTTGGGTTAGGGTTAGGGTTACGGTTAGAATTTAGGGTTAGGGTTCGGGTTAGGGTTAGGGGTTAGGGGTTGCTTTAGGAGTTCCTTTAGCTTTAGGGTTACGGTTAGGGGTTTGGGTTAGAGTTAGGGTTTGCTTTAGGGTTAGGGTTAGGATTATTGTTTGGGTTAGGGTTTGCTTTAGGATTTCCTGTAGGTTTTCGGTTAGGGTTAGGAGTTAGTTTTAGGGTTTGTCTTAGTGTTTGTTTTAGGGTTATGGTTAGAGTTTAGGGGTTAGGG
The DNA here is from genome assembly GCF_047370975.1 of Nipponia nippon. Lineage (NCBI taxonomy): Eukaryota > Metazoa > Chordata > Aves > Pelecaniformes > Threskiornithidae > Nipponia > Nipponia nippon. The sequence continues at coordinate 62,751,858 of NW_028262380.1, forward strand.
TTAGCGTCTACGTTTAGGGTCTGCTTTAGGGTTAGGCATTAAGGTTAGGTGTAGGGTTAGGGTTTGGGCTTAGGGTTTGGGTCAGGTTTAGGGTTAGGGTTTGCTTTAGGGTTTTCTTTAGGGTTAGGGTTAGGCATTACAGTTAGGCATTAGGCTTAGGGTTAGACATTAGGTTTAGGCCATTAAGGTTAGGGTTATGGTTAGGGTTTGGATTAGGGTTAGGGATTGGGCTTACCGTTTTAGCTTAGGGTTTGGGCTCCGTTTAGTTTTTGCTTTAGGGTCTAGGGTTAGGGTTTAGCATTCAGGTTTGGGTTTGCTTTAGGGTTAGGCATTAGGGTTAGGGTTAGGGTTAGGTTTAGGTTTAGTGTTTTGGTTAGGGTTATAGTTTAGAGTTTGGGATAGAGTTTAGTGTTTGGGATAGGGTTAGGCATTAGGGTTTGGGTTTGGGTTTGGGTTTGGATTTGTGTTAGAGTTTCGTGTTTGGGTTAGAATTTTATGGTTTGGGTTAGGTTAATGTTAGGGTTTAGGGTTAGGGTTAGTGTTAGGGTTAGAGTTAGGGTCAGAATTTAGGGTTTGTGTTAGGTTTATGGTTAGAGTTTAGTGTTTGGTTTAGGTTTTGGATTTGGGTTAGGGGTTATGTTTAGCGTTAGGGGTTTCGGTTTAGGTTAAGGTTTGGATTAGGGTTAGGTGCCAGCGTTAGGTTTAGGGTTAGGGTTAGGCATTAGTGTAAGGTTTAAGGTTTGGGTTTGGCTTAGGGTTAGGGGCTAGAGTTAGGGTTAGGATTAGGGTTTGCCTTAGGGTTAGGGGCTAGCGTTAGGTTTAGGGTTAGGGTTAGGCATTAGTGTTAGGCTTAGACATTAGGGTTAGGGATTTGGTTTGGCTTAGGGTTAGGGTTAGGGTTACGGTTAGGGTTAGGCATTAGTGTTAGGCACTAGGGTTAGGGTTATGGCTAGGCATTAGGGTTAGGGTTAGGGTTAGGGTTTCCTTTAGGTTTAGGGATAGCGGTTAGGGTTTAGGGTTAGGGTTAGGGTTATAGGGTTATGGTTTAGTGTTAGGGTTAAGTTTATGGTTAGGGTTGGGGTTAGGGTTAGGGTTAGGGTTTGGGTTTGGGTTAGAATTTAGGGTTAGGGTTATGTATTGCTTTAGGAGTTCCTTTAGGTTTAGGTTTACGGTTTGGGGTTCGGGTTAGGGCTAGCGTTTGCTTTAGGGTTAGGGTTAGGGTTATTGTTTCGGTTAGGGTTTGCTTTAGGATTTCCTGTAGGTTTTGGGTTAGGGTTAGGAGTTAGTTTTAGGGTTTGGCTTATTGTTTGTTTTAGGGTTATGGTTAGAGTTTAGTGTCTCGGTTAGGCATTAGGGTTAGGGTTAGGGTTTGGGTTTGACTTAGGGTTAGTTTTAGTGTTTGGGTTAGGGTTACAGTTTAATGTTTGGGTGAGAATTTAGCGTTTGTGTTAGCTTTATCATTGGAGTTTATTGTTTGTGTTAGTATTTAGGGTTTGAGTTAGGGTTTGAGTTCGGTTTATGGTTAGAGTTTAGTGTATGGGTTGGAATTTGGGTTAGGGTTAGGCAGTAGGGTTAGGGTTAGGCATTAGTGTGATGGTTTGGGTTAGGCATTAGGGTTATGATTAGTTTTTGGGTTAGGGTTTAGGCTATCGGGTTAGGGTTCAGGGTTAGGGTTTGGGCTTAGGGTTTTAGCTTAGGGTTTGGGCTCAGTTTAGATTTTGATTTAGGGTCTAGGGTTAGGGTTAGGGGTTAGCATTCAGGTTAGGGTTTGCTTTAGGGTTAGGCATTGGGTTTGGGGTTAGGGTTAGTGTTTAGTGTTTGGGACAGAGTTTAGTGTTTGGGATAGAATTTGGGTTACGGTTAGGGTTAGGGTTAGGGTAAATATTTGGGTTAAGGGTTAGGGAGTTTAGTGTTTGGGTTAGGTATTTGGGTTAGGCGTAGATTAGGTTTAGGGTTTCCTTTAGGGTTAGCATCTACGTTTAGGGTCTGCTTTAGGGTTAGGCATTAAGGTTAGGTGTAGAGTTAGGGTTAGTGTTTGTTTTATGGTTATGTTTCGAGTTTAGTGTTTCGGTTAGGCATTAGGATTAGGGTTAGGGTTTGGGCTTAGGTTTTGGGCTTAGGGTTCGGATTTAGGGTTCGGGCTCAGTTTAGTTTTTCTTTTAGGGTGTACGGTCAGGGTTAGGGGTTAGGGTTAGGGTTTGCTTTAGAGTTAGGGTTAGGGTTAAGCATTAGCGTTAGGGTTTGCGTTTGGGTTTGGGTTAGGGTTAACATTTGGGTTAGGGTTAGGGTTATGGTTTGGGGATATGGTTTGGACTTAGGGTTAGGGTTATGGTTTGGGCTTAGGTTTCGGGCTTAGGTTTCAGGCTCAGTTTAGTTTTTGGTTTATGGTCTATGGTTAGGGTTAGGGGTTAGGGTTGGGGTTAGGCTTAGGGTTTGTGTTTGCGTTAGGGTTAGAGTTTAGTGTTTGGGTTTGAATTCAGGGTTTTTTTTAGGGTTTGGTTTAGGTTTATGGTTAGAGTTTAGTGTTTGGCTTAGAATTTAATGTTTGGGTTAGGTTTTGGATTTGGGCTAGGGTTAGTGTTAGGGTTAGGGTTAAAGTTGGGGTTAGGGTTATGGTTAGGCTTAGGGTTTGTGTTTGGGTTTGGGTTAGGGTTAGGGTTAGGGTTTGGCTTAGGGTTAGTGTGAGGTTTTGGGTTAGGGTTAGAGTTTATTGTTTGGGTTAGACTTAGGGTTAGGCATTTTGGTTAGGATTAGGGTTTGCTTTAGGGTTAGGGTTAGGATTTAGGGTTAGGTTTAGGCTTAGCTTTAGGGTTAGGTTTAGTGTTTGGGTTAGGGTTTGGTTTAGGTTTACGGTTAGGGTTAGGGTTACGGTTGAGGTTTGGGATAGTGTTAAGGTTTGGGCTGATGGTTTGGACTTAAGCTTTGGGCCTATGTTTCGGGCTTAGGGTTTAGGGTCAGTTTAGTTTTTGGTTTAGGGTCTAGGTTAAGGTTAGGCATTCAGATTTCGGTTTCTTTTAGGGTTAGGGTTAGGGTTTATGGTTAGGGTTTAGTGTTTGGGTTAGAATTTAGGGTTTGGGTTAGGTTTTGGATTTGGGTTAGGGGTTATGTTTAGCGTTAGGGGTTTAGGTGTTAGGGTTAGGCTTTAGGTTGGGTTTAGGGTTAGGTTTTAGGGTTTGGTCTTACGGTTTGGACTTAGGGTTTGGGCTTAGGATTCGGGCTTGAGGTTCAGGCTTAGGGTTCGGGCTAAGTTTAGGTTTTGATTTAGGGTCTAGTTTTAGGGGTTAGCATTCAGGTTTGTGTTTGGTTTAGGGTTAGAGTTATGGCTTAATATTTGGATTAGAATTTGGGTTAGGGTTAGGCAGTAGGGTTAGCGTTAGGCAGTAGGGTTAGGGTTAGTGTTTGGTTTAGGGTTAGGGTTAGTGTTTGGGTTAGAGTCTAGTGTTGGGGTTAGGGTTAGGCAGTAGGGTGAGGGTTATGGTTTGCTTTATTGTTAGGGTTAGGGCTAGTGTTTGGGTTAGGGTTAGGCATTAGTGTTAGGGTTTGGGTTTGGATTAGGGTTAGAGTTTAGTGTTTGGGTTAGAATTTAGGGTTTGGGTTAGGGTTTCGGTTAGGCATTAGCATTAGGGTTAGGCATTAGTGTCAGGGTTAGGATGAGTTTTTGGGTTAGAGTTAGGGTTAGGCATTAGGGTTAGGTTTAGGGTTTGGGCTTAGGGTTTGGGTATATGGTTCGGTCTTAGAGTTAGGGTTAAGGTTTGCTTTAGGGTTAGGGTTAGGGTTAGGGGTTAGGTTCAGGGTTAGGGTTAGTGTTTGGGTTAGGGTTATGTTTAGAGTTTAGTGTTTGGGTTAGGGTTAGGTTTTCCTTTAGGTTTAGGGTTAAGGTTAGGGATTAGGGTTAGGGTTAGGGTTAGAGTTTAGTGTTTGGGACAGAGTTTAGTGTTTGGAATAGTATTTGAGTTACAGTTAGGGTTAGGTTTTCATTTAGGCGTTAGGGTTAGGGTTAGGGTTAGGGTTAGGGTTTGCTTTAGGATTTCCTTTAGGGTTAGGGTTAGGGTTAGGCTTAGGGTTAGGCTTAGGGTTAGGGTTTGCTTTAGGGTTAGAGTTAGGGTTAAGCATTAGCGTCCAGGTTTGTTTTTGGGTTAGGATTAAGGTTTGGGTTAGGGTTATGTTGTGGGCTTACGGTGTGGACTTAGGGTTTGGGCCTGACTTTGGGGCTTAGGGTTTGGGCTCAGTTTAGTTTTTGGTTTAGGGTCTAGGGTTAGGTGTAGGAGTTAGCACTCAGGTTTGGGTTTGCTTTACGGTTAGGGTTAGGGTTTGGGCTTAGAGTTAGGGTTAGGGTTTGGCTTTGGGTTAAGGTTAGGATTAGGGCTAGGGTATAGTGTTTGCTTTTGTGTTAGGGTTCGGGTTTAGTATTTGGGTTACATTTGGATTAGGGTTAGGTTTAGGGTTAGGCGTTAGGGTTAGGGTTAAGCATTAGCGTTAGGGTTTGTGTTTGGATTTGGGTTAGGGTTAGGGTTTGGGGATATGGTTTGGACTTAGGGTTAGGGTTAGGGTTTGGGCTTAGGTTTCGGGCTTAGGTTTCAGGCTCAGTTTAGTTTTTGGTTTATGGTCTATGGTTAGGGTTAGGGGTTGGGGTTAGGCTTAGGGTTTGTGTTTGGGTTAGGGTTAGAGTTTAGTGTTTGGGTTTGAATTCAGGGTTTGTTTTAGGGTTTGGTTTAGGTTTATGGTTAGAGTTTAGTGTTTGGCTTAGAATTTAATGTTTGGGTTAGGTTTTGGATTTGGGCTAGGGTTAGGGTTAGAGTTGGGGTTAGGCTTAGGGTTTTGGTTAGGGTTAGGGTTACTGTTAGGCTTAGGGTTTGTGTTTGGGTTTGGTTTAGGGTTAGGGTTAGAGTTTCGTGTTTGGGTTAGAATTTAGGGTTTGTGTTAGGTTTATGGTTAGAGTTTACTGTTTGGGTTAGAATTTGGTTAGGGTTAGGGTTAGGCTTTAGGGTTAATGTTAGGCAGTAGTGTTAGGGTTAGGGGTTTGGGTTAGAGTTTAGTGTTTGGGGAGGGTTATGCATTAGGTTAAGGGTTAGCGTTAGGGTTAGTGTGAGGTTTTGGGTTAGGGTTAGAGTTCATTGTTTGGGTTAGACTTAGGGTTAGGCATTTTGGTTAGGATTAGGATTTGCTTTAGGGTTAGGGTTAGGATTTAGGTTTAGGTTTAGGCTTAGCTTGAGGGTTAGGTTTAGTGTTTGGGTTAGGTTTAGGGTTTGGTTTAGGTTTACAGTTAGGGTTAGGGTTACGGTTGAGGTTTGGGATAGGGTTAGGGTTTGGGCTGATGGTTTGGACTTATGCTTTGGGCCTATGTTTCGGGCTTAGGGTTTAGGGTCAGTTTAGTTTTTGGTTTAGGGTTTAGGGTTAGGGTTTAGCATTCAGATTTCGGTTTCTTTTAGGGTTAGGGTTAGGGTTTGGGCTTAGGGTTCGGGCTTAGGTTTTGGGCTTAGGGTTTGGACTTAGGGTTCGGGCTCAGTTTAGTTTTTCGTTTAGGGTGTACGGTCAGGGTTAGGGGTTAAGGTTGGGGTTAGTCTTAGGGTTTGTGTTTGGGTTAGGGTTAGAGTTTAGTGTTTGGGTTTGAATTCAGGGTTTGTTTTAGGGTTTGGTTTAGGTTTATGGTTAGAGTTTAGTGTTTGGCTTAGAATTTATGTTTGGGTTAGGTTTTGGATTTGGGCTAGGGTTAGCCTTAGGGTTAGGGTTAAAGTTGGGGTTAGGCTTAGGGTTTTGGTTAGGGTTAGGGTTACCGTTAGGGTTAGGGTTACCGTTAGGCTTAGGGTTTGTGTTTGGGTTTGGGTTAGGGTTAGAGTTTCGTGTTTGGGTTAGAATTTAGGGTTTGTGTTAGGTTTATGGTTAGAGTTTACTGTTTGGGTTAGAATTTGGTTAGGGTTAGGGTTAGGCTTTAGGGTTAATGTTAGGCAGTAGTGTTAGGGTTAGGGGTTTGGGTTAGAGTTTAGGGTTTGGGGAGGGTTATGCATTAGGTTAAGGGTTAGGGTTAGGGTTAGTGTGAGGTTTTGGGTTAGGGTTAGAGTTCATTGTTTGGGTCAGACTTAGGGTTAGGCATTTTGGTTAGGATTAGGATTTGCTTTAGGGTTAGGGTTAGGATTTAGGGTTAGGTTTAGGGTTTGGGTTAGGGTTACCGTTAGGGTTAGGGTTTGGGTTTGGGTTTGGGCTAGACTTTAGTGTTTGGGTTAGAATTTAGGGTTTGGGTTAGGTTTTGGATTTGGGTTAGGGGTTATGTTTAGCGTTAGGGGTTTAGGTGTTAGGGTTAGGCTTTAGGTTGGGTTTAGGGTTAGGTTTTAGGGTTTGGTCTTACGGTTTGGACTTAGGGTTTGGGCTTAGGATTCGGGCTTGAGGTTCAGGCTTAGGGTTCGGGCTAAGTTTAGGTTTTGATTTAGGGTCTAGGTTTAGGGGTTAGCATTCAGGTTTGTGTTTGGTTTAGGGTTAGAGTTATGGCTTAATATTTGGATTAGAATTTGGGTTAGGGTTAGGCAGTAGGGTTAGCGTTAGGCAGTAGGGTTAGGGTTAGTGTTTGGTTTAGGGTTAGGGTTAGTGTTTGGGTTAGAGTCTAGTGTTGGGGTTAGGGTTAGGCAGTAGGGTGAGGGTTATGGTTTGCTTTATTGTTAGGGTTAGGCATTAGTGTTAGGGTTTGGGTTTGGATTAGGGTTAGAGTTTAGTGTTTGGGTTAGAATTTAGGGTTTGGGTTAGGGTTTCGGTTAGGCATTAGCATTAGGGTTAGGCATTAGTGTCAGGGTTAGGATGAGTTTTTGGGTTAGAGTTAGGGTTAGGCATTAGGGTTAGGTTTAGGGTTTGGGCTTAGGGTTTGGGTATATGGTTCGGTCTTAGAGTTAGGGTTAAGGTTTGCTTTAGGGTTAGGGTTAGGGTTAGGTTCAGGGTTAGGGTTAGTGTTTGGGTTAGGGTTATGTTTAGAGTTTAGTGTTTGGGTTAAGGTTAGGTTTTCCTTTAGGTTTAGGGTTAAGGTTAGGGATTAGGGTTAGGGTTAGGGTTAGAGTTTAGTGTTTGGGACAGAGTTTAGTGTTTGGAATAGTATTTGATTTACAGTTAGGGTTAGGTTTTCATTTAGGCGTTAGGGTTAGGGTTAGGGTTAGGGTTAGGGTTTGCTTTAGGATTTCCTTTAGGGTTAGGGTTAGGGTTAGGCTTAGGGTTAGGCTTAGGGTTAGGGTTTGCTTTAGGGTTAGAGTTAGGGTTAAGCATTAGCGTCCAGGTTTGTTTTTGGGTTAGGATTAAGGTTTGGGTTAGGGTTATGTTGTGGGCTTACGGTGTGGACTTTAGGGTTTGGGCCTGACTTTGGGGCTTAGGGTTTGGGCTCAGTTTAGTTTTTGGTTTAGGGTCTAGGGTTAGGTGTAGGAGTTAGCACTCAGGTTTGGGTTTGCTTTACGGTTAGGGTTAGGGTTTGGGCTTAGAGTTAGGGTTAGGGTTTGGCTTTGGGTTAAGGTTAGGATTAGGGCTAGGGTATAGTGTTTGCTTTTGTGTTAGGGTTCGGGTTTAGTATTTGGGTTACATTTGGATTAGGGTTAGGTTTAGGGTTAGGCGTTAGGGTTAGGGTTAAGCATTAGCGTTAGGGTTTGTGTTTGGATTTGGGTTAGGGTTAGGGTTTGGGGATATGGTTTGGACTTAGGGTTAGGGTTTGGGCTCAGGTTTCGGGGTTAGGTTTCAGGCTCAGTTTAGTTTTTGGTTTATGGTCTATGGTTAGGGTTAGGGGTTAGGGTTGGGGATTAGGCTTAGGGTTTGTGTTTGGGTTTGGGTTAGGGTTAGGGTTAGAGTTTCGTGTTTGGGTTAGAATTTAGGGTTTGGTTTAGGTTTATGGTTAGAGTTTAGTGTTTGGGTTCGCATTTAGGGTTTGAGTTAGAGTTTGGTTTAGGTTTATGGTTAGAGTTTACTGTTTGGGTTAGAATTTGGTTAGGGTTAGGGTTAGGCTTTAGGGTTAATGATAGGCAGTAGTGTTAGGGTTAGGGGTTTGGGTTAGAGTTTAGGGTTTGGGGAGGGTTATGCATTAGGTTAAGGGTTAGCGTTAGGGTTAGGGTTTGGCTTAGGGTTAGTGTGAGTTTTTGGGTTAGGGTTAGAGTTTATTGTTTGGGTTAGACTTAGGGTTAGGCATTTTGGTTAGGATTAGGGTTTGCTTTAGGGTTAGGGTTAGGATTTAGGGTTAGGTTTAGGCTTAGCTTTAGGGTTAGGTTTAGTGTTTGGGTTAGGGTTTGGTTTAGGTTTACGGTTAGGGTTAGGGTTACGGTTGAGGTTTGGGATAGGGTTAGGGTTTGGGCTGATGGTTTGGACTTATGCTTTGGGCCTACGTTTCGGGCTTAGGGTTTAGGGTCAGTTTAGTTTTTGGTTTAGGGTCTAGGGTTAGGGTTTAGCATTCAGATTTCGGTTTCTTTTAGGGTTAGGGTTAGGGTTTGGGCTTAGGGTTCGGGCTTAGGTTTTGGGCTTAGGGTTTGGACTTAGGGTTCGGGCTCAGTTTAGTTTTTCGTTTAGGGTGTACGGTCAGGGTTAGGGGTTAGGGTTAGGGTTAGGTTTAGGGTTTGGGTTAGGGTTACCGTTAGGGTTAGGGTTTGGGTTTGGGCTAGACTTTAGTGTTTGGGTTAGAATTTAGGGTTTGGGTTAGGTTTTGGATTTGGGTTAGGGGTTATGTTTAGCGTTAGGGGTTTAGGTGTTAGGGTTAGGCTTTAGGTTGGGTTTAGGGTTAGGTTTTAGGGTTTGGTCTTACGGTTTGGACTTAGGGTTTGGGCTTAGGATTCGGGCTTGAGGTTCAGGCTTAGGGTTCGGGCTAAGTTTAGGTTTTGATTTAGGGTCTAGGTTTAGGGGTTAGCATTCAGGTTTGTGTTTGGTTTAGGGTTAGAGTTATGGCTTAATATTTGGATTAGAATTTGGGTTAGGGTTAGGCATTAGGGTTAGGGTTAGGCAGTAGGGTTAGCGTTAGGCAGTAGGGTTAGGGTTAGTGTTTGGTTTAGGGTTAGGGTTAGTGTTTGGGTTAGAGTCTAGTGTTGGGGTTAGGGTTAGGCAGTAGGGTGAGGGTTATGGTTTGCTTTATTGTTAGGGTTAGGGTTAGTGTTTGGGTTAGGGTTAGGCATTAGTGTTAGGGTTTGGGTTTGGATTAGGGTTAGAGTTTCGTGTTTGGGTTAGAATTTAGGGTTTGTGTTAGGTTTATGGTTAGAGTTTACTGTTTGGGTTAGAATTTGGTTGGGGTTAGGGTTAGGCTTCAGGGTTAATGTTAGGCAGTAGTGTTAGGGTTAGGGGTTTGGGTTAGAGTTTAGTGTTTGGGGAGGGTTATGCATTAGGTTAAGGGTTAGGGTTAGGGTTAGTGTGAGGTTTTGGGTTAGGGTTAGAGTTCATTGTTTGGATCAGACTTAGGGTTAGGCATTTTGGTTAGGATTAGGATTTGCTTTAGGGTTAGGGTTAGGTTTAGGCTTAGCTTTAGGGTTAGGTTTAGTGTTTGGGTTAGGTTTAGGGTTTGGTTTAGGTTTACAGTTAGGGTTAGGGTTACGGTTGAGGTTTGGGATAGGGTTAGGGTTTGGGCTGATGGTTTGGACTTATGCTTTGGGCCTATGTTTCGGGCTTAGGGTTTAGGGTCAGTTTAGTTTTTGGTTTAGGGTCTAGGGTTAGGGTTTAGCATTCAGATTTCGGTTTCTTTTAGGGTTAGGGTTAGGGTTCGGGCTTAGGGTTCGGGCTTAGGTTTTGGGCTTAGGGTTTGGACTTAGGGTTCGGGCTCAGTTTAGTTTTTGGTTTAGGGGCTATGGTTAGGGTTAGGGGTTAAGGTTGGGGTTAGTCTTAGGGTTTGTGTTTGGGTTAGGGTTAGAGTTTAGTGTTTGGGTTTGAATTCAGGGTTTGTTTTAGGGTTTGGTTTAGGTTTATGGTTAGAGTTTAGTGTTTGGCTTAGAATTTAATGTTTGGGTTAGGTTTTGGGTTTGGGCTAGGGTTAGCCTTAGGGTTAGGGTTAAAGTTGGGGTTAGGCTTAGGGTTTTGGTTAGGGTTAGGGTTACCGTTAGGGTTAGGGTTACGGTTAGGCTTAGGGTTTGTGTTTGGGTTTGGGTTAGGGTTAGGGTTAGAGTTTCGTGTTTGGGTTAGAATTTAGGGTTTGTGTTAGGTTTATGGTTAGAGTTTACTGTTTGGGTTAGAATTTGGTTAGGGTTAGGGTTAGGCTTTAGGGTTAATGACAGGCAGTAGTGTTAGGGCTAGGGGTTTGGGTTAGAGTTTAGGGTTTGGGGAGGGTTATGCATTAGGTTAAGGGTTAGGGTTAGGGTTAGTGTGAGGTTTTGGGTTAGGGTTAGAGTTCATTGTTTGGGTCAGACTTAGGGTTAGGCATTTTGGTTAGGATTAGGATTTGCTTTAGGGTTAGGGTTAGGATTTAGGGTTAGGTTTAGGGTTTGGGTTAGGGTTACCGTTAGGGTTAGGGTTTGGGTTTGGGTTTGGGCTAGACTTTAGTGTTTGGGTTAGAATTTAGGGTTTGGGTTAGGTTTTGGATTTGGGTTAGGGGTTATGTTTAGCGTTAGGGGTTTAGGTGTTAGGGTTAGGCTTTAGGTTGGGTTTAGGGTTAGGTTTTAGGGTTTGGTCTTACGGTTTGGACTTAGGGTTTGGGCTTAGGATTCGGGCTTGAGGTTCAGGCTTAGGGTTCGGGCTAAGTTTAGGTTTTGATTTAGGGTCTAGGTTTAGGGGTTAGCATTCAGGTTTGTGTTTGGTTTAGGGTTAGAGTTATGGCTTAATATTTGGATTAGAATTTGGGTTAGGGTTAGGCAGTAGGGTTAGCATTAGGCAGTAGGGTTAGGGTTAGTGTTTGGTTTAGGGTTAGGGTTAGTGTTTGGGTTAGAGTCTAGTGTTGGGGTTAGGGTTAGGCAGTAGGGTGAGGGTTATGGTTTGCTTTATTGTTAGGGTTAGGCATTAGTGTTAGGGTTTGGGTTTGGATTAGGGTTAGAGTTTAGTGTTTGGGTTAGAATTTAGGGTTTGGGTTAGGGTTTCGGTTAGGCATTAGCATTAGGGTTAGGCATTAGTGTCAGGGTTAGGATGAGTTTTTGGGTTAGAGTTAGGGTTAGGCATTAGGGTTAGGTTTAGGGTTTGGGCTTAGGGTTTGGGTATATGGTTCGGTCTTAGAGTTAGGGTTAAGGTTTGCTTTAGGGTTAGGGTTAGGGTTAGGTTCAGGGTTAGGGTTAGTGTTTGGGTTAGGGTTATGTTTAGAGTTTAGTGTTTGGGTTAAGGTTAGGTTTTCCTTTAGGTTTAGGGTTAAGGTTAGGGATTAGGGTTAGGGTTAGGGTTAGAGTTTAGTGTTTGGGACAGAGTTTAGTGTTTGGAATAGTATTTGATTTACAGTTAGGGTTAGGTTTTCATTTAGGCGTTAGGGTTAGGGTTAGGGTTAGGGTTAGGGTTTGCTTTAGGATTTCCTTTAGGGTTAGGGTTAGGGTTAGGGTTAGGCTTAGGGTTAGGCTTAGGGTTAGGGTTTGCTTTAGGGTTAGAGTTAGGGTTAAGCATTAGCGTCCAGGTTTGTTTTTGGGTTAGGATTAAGGTTTGGGTTAGGGTTATGTTGTGGGCTTACGGTGTGGACTTTAGGGTTTGGGCCTGACTTTGGGGCTTAGGGTTTGGGCTCAGTTTAGTTTTTGGTTTAGGGTCTAGGGTTAGGTGTAGGAGTTAGCACTCAGGTTTGGGTTTGCTTTACGGTTAGGGTTAGGGTTTGGGCTTAGAGTTAGGGTTAGGGTTTGGCTTTGGGTTAAGGTTAGGATTAGGGCTAGGGTATAGTGTTTGCTTTTGTGTTAGGGTTCGGGTTTAGTATTTGGGTTACATTTGGATTAGGGTTAGGTTTAGGGTTAGGCGTTAGGGTTAGGGTTAAGCATTAGCGTTAGGGTTTGTGTTTGGATTTGGGTTAGGGTTAGGGTTTGGGGATATGGTTTGGACTTAGGGTTAGGGTTAGGGTTTGGGCTCAGGTTTCGGGGTTAGGTTTCAGGCTCAGTTTAGTTTTTGGTTTATGGTCTATGGTTAGGGTTAGGGGTTAGGGTTGGGGATTAGGCTTAGGGTTTGTGTTTGGGTTTGGGTTAGGGTTAGGGTTAGAGTTTCGTGTTTGGGTTAGAATTTAGGGTTTGGTTTAGGTTTATGGTTAGAGTTTAGTGTTTGGGTTCGCATTTAGGGTTTGAGTTAGAGTTTGGTTTAGGTTTATGGTTAGAGTTTACTGTTTGGGTTAGAATTTGGTTAGGGTTAGGGTTAGGCTTTAGGGTTAATGATAGGCAGTAGTGTTAGGGTTAGGGGTTTGGGTTAGAGTTTAGGGTTTGGGGAGGGTTATGCATTAGGTTAAGGGTTAGCGTTAGGGTTAGGGTTTGGCTTAGGGTTAGTGTGAGTTTTTGGGTTAGGGTTAGAGTTTATTGTTTGGGTTAGACTTAGGGTTAGGCATTTTGGTTAGGATTAGGGTTTGCTTTAGGGTTAGGGTTAGGATTTAGGGTTAGGTTTAGGCTTAGCTTTAGGGTTAGGTTTAGTGTTTGGGTTAGGGTTTGGTTTAGGTTTACGGTTAGGGTTAGGGTTACGGTTGAGGTTTGGGATAGGGTTAGGGTTTGGGCTGATGGTTTGGACTTATGCTTTGGGCCTACGTTTCGGGCTTAGGGTTTAGGGTCAGTTTAGTTTTTGGTTTAGGGTCTAGGGTTAGGGTTTAGCATTCAGATTTCGGTTTCTTTTAGGGTTAGGGTTAGGGTTTGGGCTTAGGGTTCGGGCTTAGGTTTTGGGCTTAGGGTTTGGACTTAGGGTTCGGGCTCAGTTTAGTTTTTCGTTTAGGGTGTACGGTCAGGGTTAGGGGTTAGGGTTAGGGTTAGGTTTAGGGTTTGGGTTAGGGTTACCGTTAGGGTTAGGGTTTGGGTTTGGGCTAGACTTTAGTGTTTGGGTTAGAATTTAGGGTTTGGGTTAGGTTTTGGATTTGGGTTAGGGGTTATGTTTAGCGTTAGGGGTTTAGGTGTTAGGGTTAGGCTTTAGGTTGGGTTTAGGGTTAGGTTTTAGGGTTTGGTCTTACGGTTTGGACTTAGGGTTTGGGCTTAGGATTCGGGCTTGAGGTTCAGGCTTAGGGTTCGGGCTAAGTTTAGGTTTTGATTTAGGGTCTAGGTTTAGGGGTTAGCATTCAGGTTTGTGTTTGGTTTAGGGTTAGAGTTATGGCTTAATATTTGGATTAGAATTTGGGTTAGGGTTAGGCATTAGGGTTAGGGTTAGGCAGTAGGGTTAGCGTTAGGCAGTAGGGTTAGGGTTAGTGTTTGGTTTAGGGTTAGGGTTAGTGTTTGGGTTAGAGTCTAGTGTTGGGGTTAGGGTTAGGCAGTAGGGTGAGGGTTATGGTTTGCTTTATTGTTAGGGTTAGGGTTAGTGTTTGGGTTAGGGTTAGGCATTAGTGTTAGGGTTTGGGTTTGGATTAGGGTTAGAGTTTAGTGTTTGGGTTAGAATTTAGGGTTTGGGTTAGGGTTTCGGTTAGGCATTAGCATTAGGGTTAGGCATTAGTGTCAGGGTTAGGATGAGTTTTTGGGTTAGAGTTAGGGTTAGGCATTAGGGTTAGGTTTAGGGTTTGGGCTTAGGGTTTGGGTATATGGTTCGGTCTTAGAGTTAGGGTTAAGGTTTGCTTTAGGGTTAGGGTTAGGGTTAGGGGTTAGGTTCAGGGTTAGCGTTAGTGTTTGGGTTAGGGTTATGTTTAGAGTTTAGTGTTTGGGTTAGGGTTAGGTTTTCCTTTAGGTTTAGGGTTAAGGTTAGGGATTAGGGTTAGGGTTAGGGTTAGAGTTTAGTGTTTGGGACAGAGTTTAGTGTTTGGAATAGTATTTGATTTACAGTTAGGGTTAGGTTTTCATTTAGGCGTTAGGGTTAGGGTTAGGGTTAGGGTTTGCTTTAGGATTTCCTTTAGGGTTAGGGTCAGAGTTAGGGGCTTAGGGTTAGGCTTAGGGTTAGGGTTTGCTTTAGGGTTAGAGTTAGGGTTAAGCATTAGCGTCCAGGTTTGTTTTTGGGTTAGGATTAAGGTTTGGGTTAGGGTTATGTTGTGGGCTTACGGTGTGGACTTTAGGGTTTGGGCCTGACTTTGGGGCTTAGGGTTTGGGCTCAGTTTAGTTTTTGGTTTAGGGTCTAGGGTTAGGTGTAGGAGTTAGCACTCAGGTTTGGGTTTGCTTTACGGTTAGGGTTAGGGTTTGGGCTTAGAGTTAGGGTTAGGGTTTGGCTTTGGGTTAAGGTTAGGATTAGGGCTAGGGTATAGTGTTTGCTTTTGTGTTAGGGTTCGGGTTTAGTATTTGGGTTACATTTGGATTAGGGTTAGGTTTAGGGTTAGGCGTTAGGGTTAGGGTTAAGCATTAGCGTTAGGGTTTGTGTTTGGATTTGGGTTAGGGTTAGGGTTTGGGGATATGGTTTGGACTTAGGGTTAGGGTTTGGGCTCAGGTTTCGGGGTTAGGTTTCAGGCTCAGTTTAGTTTTTGGTTTATGGTCTATGGTTAGGGTTAGGGGTTGGGGTTAGGCTTAGGGTTTGTGTTTGGGTTTGGGTTAGGGTTAGGGTTAGAGTTTCGTGTTTGGGTTAGAATTTAGGGTTTGGTTTAGGTTTATGGTTAGAGTTTAGTGTTTGGCTTAGAATTTAATGTTTGGGTTAGGTTTTGGATTTGGGCTAGGGTTAGGGTTAGAGTTGGGGTTAGGCTTAGGGTTTTGGTTAGGGTTAGGGTTAGGGTTTGTGTTTGGGTTTGGTTTGGTTTAGGGTTAGGGTTAGAGTTTCGTGTTTGGGTTAGAATTTAGGGTTTGTGTTAGGTTTATGGTTAGAGTTTACTGTTTGGGTTAGAATTTGGTTGGGGTTAGGGTTAGGCTTTAGGGTTAATGATAGGCAGTAGTGTTAGGGTTAGGGGTTTGGGTTAGAGTTTAGTGTTTGGGGAGGGTTATGCATTAGGTTAAGGGTTAGGGTTAGTGTGAGGTTTTGGGTTAGGGTTAGAGTTCATTGTTTGGGTTAGACTTAGGGTTAGGCATTTTGGTTAGGATTAGGATTTGCTTTAGGGTTAGGGTTAGGATTTAGGGTTAGGTTTAGGCTTAGCTTTAGGGTTAGGTTTAGTGTTTGGGTTAGGGTTTGGTTTAGGTTTACGGTTAGGGTTAGGGTTACGGTTGAGGTTTGGGATAGGGTTAGGGTTTGGGCTGATGGTTTGGACTTATGCTTTGGGCCTACGTTTCGGGCTTAGGGTTTAGGGTCAGTTTAGTTTTTGGTTTAGGGTCTAGGGTTAGGGTTTAGCATTCAGATTTCGGTTTCTTTTAGGGTTAGGGTTAGGGTTTGGGCTTAGGGTTCGGGCTTAGGTTTTGGGCTTAGGGTTTGGACTTAGGGTTCGGGCTCAGTTTAGTTTTTCGTTTAGGGTGTACGGTCAGGGTTAGGGGTTAGGGTTAGGGTTAGGTTTAGGGTTTGGGTTAGGGTTACCGTTAGGGTTAGGGTTTGGGTTTGGGCTAGACTTTAGTGTTTGGGTTAGAATTTAGGGTTTGGGTTAGGTTTTGGATTTGGGTTAGGGGTTATGTTTAGCGTTAGGGGTTTAGGTGTTAGGGTTAGGCTTTAGGTTGGGTTTAGGGTTAGGTTTTAGGGTTTGGTCTTACGGTTTGGACTTAGGGTTTGGGCTTAGGATTCGGGCTTGAGGTTCAGGCTTAGGGTTCGGGCTAAGTTTAGGTTTTGATTTAGGGTCTAGGTTTAGGGGTTAGCATTCAGGTTTGTGTTTGGTTTAGGGTTAGAGTTATGGCTTAATATTTGGATTAGAATTTGGGTTAGGGTTAGGCATTAGGGTTAGGGTTAGGCAGTAGGGTTAGCGTTAGGCAGTAGGGTTAGGGTTAGTGTTTGGTTTAGGGTTAGGGTTAGTGTTTGGGTTAGAGTCTAGTGTTGGGGTTAGGGTTAGGCAGTAGGGTGAGGGTTATGGTTTGCTTTATTGTTAGGGTTAGGGTTAGGCATTAGTGTTAGGGTTTGGGTTTGGATTAGGGTTAGAGTTTAGTGTTTGGGTTAGAATTTAGGGTTTGGGTTAGGGTTTCGGTTAGGCATTAGCATTAGGGTTAGGCATTAGTGTCAGGGTTAGGATGAGTTTTTGGGTTAGAGTTAGGGTTAGGCATTAGGGTTAGGTTTAGGGTTTGGGCTTAGGGTTTGGGTATATGGTTCGGTCTTAGAGTTAGGGTTAAGGTTTGCTTTAGGGTTAGGGTTAGGGTTAGGGGTTAGGTTCAGGGTTAGCGTTAGTGTTTGGGTTAGGGTTATGTTTAGAGTTTAGTGTTTGGGTTAGGGTTAGGTTTTCCTTTAGGTTTAGGGTTAAGGTTAGGGATTAGGGTTAGGGTTAGGGTTAGAGTTTAGTGTTTGGGACAGAGTTTAGTGTTTGGAATAGTATTTGATTTACAGTTAGGGTTAGGTTTTCATTTAGGCGTTAGGGTTAGGGTTAGGGTTAGGGTTTGCTTTAGGATTTCCTTTAGGGTTAGGGTTAGGGTTAGGCTTAGGGTTAGGCTTAGGGTTAGGGTTTGCTTTAGGGTTAGAGTTAGGGTTAAGCATTAGCGTCCAGGTTTGTTTTTGGGTTAGGATTAAGGTTTGGGTTAGGGTTATGTTGTGGGCTTACGGTGTGGACTTTAGGGTTTGGGCCTGACTTTGGGGCTTAGGGTTTGGGCTCAGTTTAGTTTTTGGTTTAGGGTCTAGGGTTAGGTGTAGGAGTTAGCACTCAGGTTTGGGTTTGCTTTACGGTTAGGGTTAGGGTTTGGGCTTAGAGTTAGGGTTAGGGTTTGGCTTTGGGTTAAGGTTAGGATTAGGGCTAGGGTATAGTGTTTGCTTTTGTGTTAGGGTTCGGGTTTAGTATTTGGGTTACATTTGGATTAGGGTTAGGTTTAGGGTTAGGCGTTAGGGTTAGGGTTAAGCATTAGCGTTAGGGTTTGTGTTTGGATTTGGGTTAGGGTTAGGGTTTGGGGATATGGTTTGGACTTAGGGTTAGGGTTAGGGTTTGGGCTCAGGTTTCGGGGTTAGGTTTCAGGCTCAGTTTAGTTTTTGGTTTATGGTCTATGGTTAGGGTTAGGGTTGGGGATTAGGCTTAGGGTTTGTGTTTGGGTTTGGGTTAGGGTTAGGGTTAGAGTTTCGTGTTTGGGTTAGAATTTAGGGTTTGGTTTAGGTTTATGGTTAGAGTTTAGTGTTTGGCTTAGAATTTAATGTTTGGGTTAGGTTTTGGATTTGGGCTAGGGTTAGGGTTAGAGTTGGGGTTAGGCTTAGGGTTTTGGTTAGGGTTAGGGTTAGGGTTTGTGTTTGGGTTTGGTTTAGGGTTAGGGTTAGAGTTTCGTGTTTGGGTTAGAATTTAGGGTTTGTGTTAGGTTTATGGTTAGAGTTTACTGTTTGGGTTAGAATTTGGTTAGGGTTAGGGTTAGGCTTTAGGGTTAATGATAGGCAGTAGTGTTAGGGTTAGGGGTTTGGGTTAGAGTTTAGGGTTTGGGGAGGGTTATGCATTAGGTTAAGGGTTAGCGTTAGGGTTAGGGTTTGGCTTAGGGTTAGTGTGAGTTTTTGGGTTAGGGTTAGAGTTTATTGTTTGGGTTAGACTTAGGGTTAGGCATTTTGGTTAGGATTAGGGTTTGCTTTAGGGTTAGGGTTAGGATTTAGGGTTAGGTTTAGGCTTAGCTTTAGGGTTAGGTTTAGTGTTTGGGTTAGGGTTTGGTTTAGGTTTACGGTTAGGGTTAGGGTTACGGTTGAGGTTTGGGATAGGGTTAGGGTTTGGGCTGATGGTTTGGACTTATGCTTTGGGCCTACGTTTCGGGCTTAGGGTTTAGGGTCAGTTTAGTTTTTGGTTTAGGGTCTAGGGTTAGGGTTTAGCATTCAGATTTCGGTTTCTTTTAGGGTTAGGGTTAGGGTTTGGGCTTAGGGTTCGGGCTTAGGTTTTGGGCTTAGGGTTTGGACTTAGGGTTCGGGCTCAGTTTAGTTTTTCGTTTAGGGTGTACGGTCAGGGTTAGGGGTTAGGGTTAGGGTTAGGTTTAGGGTTTGGGTTAGGGTTACCGTTAGGGTTAGGGTTTGGGTTTGGGCTAGACTTTAGTGTTTGGGTTAGAATTTAGGGTTTGGGTTAGGTTTTGGATTTGGGTTAGGGGTTATGTTTAGCGTTAGGGGTTTAGGTGTTAGGGTTAGGCTTTAGGTTGGGTTTAGGGTTAGGTTTTAGGGTTTGGTCTTACGGTTTGGACTTAGGGTTTGGGCTTAGGATTCGGGCTTGAGGTTCAGGCTTAGGGTTCGGGCTAAGTTTAGGTTTTGATTTAGGGTCTAGGTTTAGGGGTTAGCATTCAGGTTTGTGTTTGGTTTAGGGTTAGAGTTATGGCTTAATATTTGGATTAGAATTTGGGTTAGGGTTAGGCATTAGGGTTAGGGTTAGGCAGTAGGGTTAGCGTTAGGCAGTAGGGTTAGGGTTAGTGTTTGGTTTAGGGTTAGGGTTAGTGTTTGGGTTAGAGTCTAGTGTTGGGGTTAGGGTTAGGCAGTAGGGTGAGGGTTATGGTTTGCTTTATTGTTAGGGTTAGGGTTAGTGTTTGGGTTAGGGTTAGGCATTAGTGTTAGGGTTTGGGTTTGGATTAGGGTTAGAGTTTCGTGTTTGGGTTAGAATTTAGGGTTTGTGTTAGGTTTATGGTTAGAGTTTACTGTTTGGGTTAGGCATTAGAATTTGGTTAGGATGGTTAGGGTTAGAGCTTCAGGGTTAATGTTAGGCAGTAGTGTTAGGGTTTAGGGGTTTGGGTTAGAGTTTAGGGTATATGGTTCGGAGGCTTATGCATTAGGGTTAAGGTTTGCTTTAGGGTTAGGGTTAGTGTGAGGTTTTGGGTTAGGGTTAGAGTTCATTGTTTGGATCAGACTTAGGGTTAGGCATTTTGGTTAGGATTAGGATTTGCTTTAGGGTTAGGGTTAGGTTTAAGCTTAGCTTTAGGGTTAGGTTTAGTGTTTAGGGTTAGGTTTAGAGTTTAGTGTTTGGGACAGAGTTTAGGTTTACAGTTAGGGTTACAGGGTTAGGGTTGAGGTTTGGGATAGGGTTAGGGTTTGGGCTGATGGTTTGGACTTATGCTTTGGGTTATGTTTCGGGCTTAGGGTTTAGGGTCAGTTTAGTTTTTAGGGTTTAGGGTCTAGGGTTAGGGTTTAGCATTCAGCGATTTCGGTTTGTTTTTAGGGTTAGGGTTAGGGTTGGGCTTAGGGTTCGGGCTTAGGTTTGGGCTTAGGGTTTGGACTTAGGGTTCGGGCTCAGTTTAGGTGTTTTGGTTTAGGGGCTATGGTTAGGGTTAGGGTTAAGGTTGGGGTTAGGGTCTTAGGGTTTGTGTTTGGGTTAAGGGTTAGAGTTAGGGCTAGGGTATAGTGTTTGGGTTTGAATTCAGGGTTCGGGTTTAGTATTTAGGGTTACATTTGGTTAGGGTTAGGTTTAGGGTTAGAGTTTAGTGTTTGGCTTAGAATTTAATGTTTGGGTTAGGGTTTTGGGTTTGGGGCTAGGGTTAGCCTTAGGGTTAGGGTTAAAGTTGGGGTTAGGCTTAGGGTTTTGGTTAGGGTCTAGGGTTACCGTTAGGGGTTAGGGTTGGGGTTAGGCTTAGGGTTTGTGTTTGGGTTTGGGTTAGGGTTAGGGTTAGAGTTTCGTGTTTGGGTTAGAATTTAGGGTTTGGTTTAGGTTTATGGTTAGAGTTTAGTGTTTGGGTTAGAATTTGGTTAGGGTTACGGTTAGGCTTTAGGGTTAATGACAGGCAGTAGTGTTAGTGTTAGGGCTAGGGTTTGGGTTAGAGTTTAGGGTTTGGGGAGGGTTATGCATTAGGTTAAGGGTTAGGGTTAGGGTTAGGGTTTGCTTAGGGTTAGTGTGAGTTTTGGGTTAGGGTTAGAGTTTCATTGTTTGGTTAGTCAGACTTAGGGTTAGGCATTTTGCTTTAGGTTAGGGATAGGCTTGCTTTAGGGTTAGGGTTTAGGTTAGGGGGTTTAGGTTTTTAGGGTTTGGGTTAGGGTTAGGTTAGGGTTAGGGTTAGGGTTTGGGCTATGGTTTGGACTTTAGTGTTTGGGCCTAGAATTTAGGGTTTGGGTTTAGGTTTTGGAGTTTAGTTTTATGGTTTAGGGTCTAGGGGTTTAGGTGTTAGGGTTAGGCTTTAGGTTGGGTTTAGGGTTAGGGTTTTAGGGTTTGGTCTTACGGTTTGGACTTAGGGTTTGGGCTTAGGTTCGGGCTTGAGGTTCAGGCTTAGGGTTCGGCTAAGTTTAGGTTTTGATTTAGGGTCTAGTTTTAGGGGTTAGCATTCAGGTTTAGGGTTTGGTTTAGGGTTAGAGTTATGGCTTAATATTTGGGATTAGAATTTGGGTTAGGGTTAGGCATTAGGGTTTAGGGTTAGGCAGTAGGGTTAGCGTTAGGCAGTAGGGTTAGGGTTAGTGTTTGCGTTTAGGGTTAGGGTTAGTGTTTGGGTTAGGTCTAGTGTTGGGGTTTAGGGTTAGGCAGTTTTAGGGTGAGGGTTATGGTTTGCTTTGGGTTTGGGTTAGGGTTAGGGTTAGTGTTTGGCTTAGGGTTAGGCATTAGTGTTAGGGTTTGGGTTTGGATTTAGGGTTAGAGTTTCGTGTTTGGGTTAGCATTTAGGGTTTGTGTTTAGGTTTATGGTTAGAGTTATGGCTTACTGTTTGGGTTAGAATTTGGTTAGGGTTAGGGTTGGGCTTAGGGTTAATGTTAGGCAGTAGTGTTAGGGTTAGGGGTTTGGGTTAGAGTTTAGTGTTTGGGGAGGGTTATGCATTAGGTTAAGTTAGGTTAGGGTTAGGGTTAGTGTTTGGGTTAGGGTTAGGAGTGTTAGGGTTTGGGGTTAGGGTTAGAGTTTCATTGTTTGGGTTAGACTTAGGGTTAGGCATTTTGGTTAGGCATTAGCATTAGGGATTTGCTTTAGGGTAGGATAGTTTTTGGGTTAGAGTTTAGGCTTAGCTTTAGGGTTAGGTTTAGTGTTTGGGTTAGGGTTTAGGGTTTGGTTTAGGTTTACAGTTAGGGTTAGGGTTACGGTTGAGGTTTGGGATAGGGTTAGGGTTTGGGCTGATGGTTTGGACTTATGCTTTGGGCCTATGTTTCGGGCTTAGGGTTTAGGGTCAGTTTAGTTTTTGGTTTAGGGTCTAGGGTTAGGGTTTAGCATTCAGATTTCGGTTTCTTTTAGGGTTAGGGTTAGGGTTCGGGCTTAGGGTTCGGGCTTAGTTTAGTGTTTGGGCAGAGTTTAGGGTTTGGACTTAGGGTTCGGGCTCAGTTTAGTTTTGGTTTAGGGGCTATGGTTAGGGTTAGGGGTTAAGGTTGGGGTTAGTCTTAGGGTTTGTGTTTGGGTTAGGGTTAGAGGGTTTAGTGTTTGGGTTTGAATTCAGGGTTTGTTTTAGGGTTGGTTTAGGTTTATGGTTAGAGTTTAGTGTTTGGCTTAGAATTTAATGTTTGGGTTAGGTTTTGGTTTGGGCTTAGGTGTTAGCCTTAGGGTTTAGGGCCTGACTAAAGTTGGGGTTAGGCTTAGCTCAGTTTAGTTTTGGTTTAGGGTTAGGGTTACCGTGTAGGGTTAGGGTTACGGTTAGGCTTAGGGTTTGTGTTTGGGCTTTGGGTTAGGGTTAGGGTTTAGAGCTTTCGTGTTTGGGTTAGAATTTAGGGTTTGTGTTAGTGTTTAGGGTTAGAGTTTACTGTTTGGGTTAGAATTTGGTTAGGGTTAGGGTTTAGGGTTAGGCTTTAGGGTTAGGGTTAAGGCAGTAGTGTTAGGGCTAGGTTTGGTTTGGGTTAGGGTTAGGGTTTGGGGGTTATGGCATTAGGTTAAGGGTTAGGGTTAGGGTTAGGTGTGAGGCTTTTGGGTTAGGGTTAGGGTTCAGGGGTTTGGGTCAGACTTAGGGTTAGGCATTTTGGTTAGGATTAGGGATTTAGAGTTTAGGGTTAGGGTTAGAATTTAGGGTTTGGTTTAGGTTTATTTAGGGTTTGGGTTAGAATTTGGTTACCGTTAGGGTTAGGGTTTGGGTTTGGGCTAGTAGTGTTAGGGTAGGGGTTTGGGTTAGAGTTTAGGGTTTGGGTTAGGGTTATGCATTAGGTTAAGGGTTAGGGGTTATGTTTAGCGTTAGGGGTTTAGGTGTTAGGGTTAGAGCTTTAGGTTTGGGTTAGACTTAGGGTTAGGCATTTTGGTTTAGGATTAGGGTTTGGACTTTAGGGTTTAGGGCTTAGGATTAGGGCTTGAGGTTCAGGCTTAGGGTTCGGGCTAAGTTTGGGTTGATTTAGGGTCTAGGTTTAGGGGTTAGCATTCAGGTTTGTGTTTGGTTTAGGGTTAGAGTTATGGCTTAATATTTGGATTATGCTTTGGGCCTACGTTTGGGTTAGGGTTTAGGCAGTAGTTTTTGGTTAGCGTTAGGCAGTAGGGTTTAGGGTTAGATTTCGGTTTCTTTTAGGGTTTAGGGTTAGGGTTAGTAGGGTTTGGGTTAGAGTCTAGTTGGGGTTTGGGGTTAGGGTTAGGCAGTAGGGTTAGGAGGGTTATGGTTTGCTTTATTGTTAGGGTTAGGCATTAGTGTTAGTTAGGTTTGGGTTTGCATTTAGGGTTTAGTTAGGGTTAGGGTTGTTTAGTTTAGGGTTTAGTTATTTAGGGTTTGGGTTAGAGTTAGGGTTAGGGTTCGGTTAGGCAGGTTAGGCTTATTAGGGTTAGGCATTAGTGTCAGGGTTAGGATGAGTTTTTGGGTTAGAGTTAGGGTTAGGCATTAGGGTTAGGTTTAGGGTTTGGGCTTAGGGTTTGGGTATATGGTTCGGTCTTAGAGTTAGGGTTAAGGTTTGCTTTAGGGTTAGGGTTAGGGTTAGGGGTTAGGTTCAGGGTTAGCGTTAGTGTTTGGGTTAGGGTTATGTTTAGAGTTTAGTGTTTGGGTTAGGGTTAGGTTTTCCTTTAGGTTTAGGGTTAAGGTTAGGGATTAGGGTTAGGGTTAGGGTTAGAGTTTAGTGTTTGGGACAGAGTTTAGTGTTTGGAATAGTATTTGATTTACAGTTAGGGTTAGGTTTTCATTTAGGCGTTAGGGTTAGGGTTAGGGTTAGGGTTAGGGTTAGGGTTTGCTTTAGGATTTCCTTTAGGGTTAGGGTTAGGGTTAGGGTTAGGGTTAGGCTTAGGGTTAGGGTTTGCTTTAGGGTTAGAGTTAGGGTTAAGCATTAGCGTCCAGGTTTGTTTTTGGGTTAGGATTAAGGTTTGGGTTAGGGTTATGTTGTGGGCTTACGGTGTGGACTTTAGGGTTTGGGCCTGACTTTGGGGCTTAGGGTTTGGGCTCAGTTTAGTTTTTGGTTTAGGGTCTAGGGTTAGGTGTAGGAGTTAGCACTCAGGTTTGGGTTTGCTTTACGGTTAGGGTTAGGGTTTGGGCTTAGAGTTAGGGTTAGGGTTTGGCTTTGGGTTAAGGTTAGGATTAGGGCTAGGGTATAGTGTTTGCTTTTGTGTTAGGGTTCGGGTTTAGTATTTGGGTTACATTTGGATTAGGGTTAGGTTTAGGGTTAGGCGTTAGGGTTAGGGTTAAGCATTAGCGTTAGGGTTTGTGTTTGGATTTGGGTTAGGGTTAGGGTTTGGGGATATGGTTTGGACTTAGGGTTAGGGTTAGGGTTTGGGCTCAGGTTTCGGGGTTAGGTTTCAGGCTCAGTTTAGTTTTTGGTTTATGGTCTATGGTTAGGGTTAGGGTTGGGGATTAGGCTTAGGGTTTGTGTTTGTGTTTGGGTTAGGGTTAGGGTTAGAGTTTCGTGTTTGGGTTAGAATTTAGGGTTTGGTTTAGGTTTATGGTTAGAGTTTAGTGTTTGGCTTAGAATTTAATGTTTGGGTTAGGTTTTGGATTTGGGCTAGGGTTAGGGTTAGAGTTGGGGTTAGGCTTAGGGTTTTGGTTAGGGTTAGGGTTAGGGTTTGTGTTTGGGTTTGGTTTAGGGTTAGGGTTAGAGTTTCGTGTTTGGGTTAGAATTTAGGGTTTGTGTTAGGTTTATGGTTAGAGTTTACTGTTTGGGTTAGAATTTGGTTAGGGTTAGGGTTAGGCTTTAGGGTTAATGTTAGGCAGTAGTGTTAGGGTTAGGGGTTTGGGTTAGAGTTTAGGGTTTGGGGAGGGTTATGCATTAGGTTAAGGGTTAGCGTTACGGTTAGGGTTTGGCTTAGAGTTAGTGTGAGGTGTTGGGTTAGGGTTAGAGTTTATTGTTTGGGTTAGACTTAGGGTTAGGCATTTTGGTTAGGATTAGGGTTTGCTTTAGGGTTAGGGTTAGGATTTAGGGTTAGGTTTAGGCTTAGCTTTAGGGTTAGGTTTAGTGTTTGGGTTAGGTTTAGGGTTTGGTTTAGGTTTACGGTTAGGGTTAGGGTTACGGTTGAGGTTTGGGATAGGGTTAGGGTTTGGGCTGATGGTTTGGACTTATGCTTTGGGCCTACGTTTCGGGCTTAGGGTTTAGGGTCAGTTTAGTTTTTGGTTTAGGGTCTAGGGTTAGGGTTTAGCATTCAGATTTCGGTTTCTTTTAGGGTTAGGGTTAGGGTTTGGGCTTAGGGTTCGGGCTTAGGTTTTGGGCTTAGGGTTTGGACTTAGGGTTCGGGCTCAGTTTAGTTTTTCGTTTAGGGTGTACGGTCAGGGTTAGGGGTTAGGGTTAGGGTTAGGTTTAGGGTTTGGGTTAGGGTTACCGTTAGGGTTAGGGTTTGGGTTTGGGCTAGACTTTAGTGTTTGGGTTAGAATTTAGGGTTTGGGTTAGGTTTTGGATTTGGGTTAGGGGTTATGTTTAGCGTTAGGGTTTAGGTGTTAGGGTTAGGCTTTAGGTTGGGTTTAGGGTTAGGTTTAGGGTTTGGTCTTACGGTTTGGACTTAGGGTTTGGGCTTAGGATTCGGGCTTGAGGTTCAGGCTTAGGGTTCGGGCTAAGTTTAGGTTTTGATTTAGGGTCTAGTTTTAGGGGTTAGCATTCAGGTTTGTGTTTGGTTTAGGGTTAGGGTTATGGCTTAATAGGGTTTGGATTAGAATTTGGGTTAGGGTTAGGCATTAGGGTTAGGGTTAGGCAGTAGGGTTTCCTTTAGCGTTAGGCAGTAGGGTTAGGGTTAGTGTTTGGTTTAGGGTTAGGGTTAGTGTTTGGGTTAGAGTCTAGTGTTGGGGTTAGGGTTAGGCAGTAGGGTGAGGGTTATGGTTTGCTTTATTGTTAGGGTTAGGGTTAGTGTTTGGGTTAGGGTTAGGCATTAGTGTTAGGGTTTGGGTTTGGATTAGGGTTAGAGTTTCGTGTTTGGGTTAGAATTTAGGGTTTGTGTTAGGTTTATGGTTAGAGTTTACTGTTTGGGTTAGAATTTGGTTGGGGTTAGGGTTAGGCTTTAGGGTTAATGACAGGCAGTAGTGTTAGGGCTAGGGGTTTGGGTTAGAGTTTAGGGTTTGGGGAGGGTTATGCATTAGGTTAAGGGTTAGGGTTAGGGTTAGTGTGAGGTTTTGGGTTAGGGTTAGAGTTCATTGTTTGGGTCAGACTTAGGGTTAGGCATTTTGGTTAGGATTAGGATTTGCTTTAGGGTTAGGGTTAGGATTTAGGGTTAGGTTTAGGGTTTGGGTTAGGGTTACCGTTAGGGTTAGGGTTTGGGTTTGGGTTTGGGCTAGACTTTAGTGTTTGGGTTAGAATTTAGGGTTTGGGTTAGGTTTTGGATTTGGGTTAGGGGTTATGTTTAGCGTTAGGGGTTTAGGTGTTAGGGTTAGGCTTTAGGTTGGGTTTAGGGTTAGGTTTTAGGGTTTGGTCTTACGGTTTGGACTTAGGGTTTGGGCTTAGGATTCGGGCTTGAGGTTCAGGCTTAGGGTTCGGGCTAAGTTTAGGTTTTGATTTAGGGTCTAGGTTTAGGGGTTAGCATTCAGGTTTGTGTTTGGTTTTGGGTTAGGGTTAGAGTTATTGTTTGGGCTTAATATTTGGATTAGAATTTGGGTTAGGGTTAGGCAGTAGGGTTAGCGTTAGGCAGTAGGGTTAGGGTTAGTGTTTGGTTTAGGGTTAGGGTTAGTGTTTGGGTTAGAGTCTAGTGTTGGGGTTAGGGTTAGGTTTGGGCAGTAGGGTGAGGGTTATGGTTTGCTTTATTGTTAGGGTTAGGCATTAGTGTTAGGGTTTGGGTTTGGATTAGGGTTAGAGTTTAGTGTTTGGGTTAGAATTTAGGGTTTGGGTTAGGGTTTCGGTTAGGTTTTGGCATTAGCATTAGGGTTAGGCATTAGTGTCAGGGTTAGGATGAGTTTTTGGGTTAGAGTTAGGGTTAGGCATTAGGGTTAGGTTTAGGGTTTGGGCTTAGGGTTTGGGTATATGGTTCGGTCTTAGAGTTAGGGTTAAGGTTTGCTTTAGGGTTAGGGTTAGGGTTAGGGGTTAGGTTCAGGGTTAGGGTTAGTGTTTGGGTTAGGGTTATGTTTAGAGTTTAGTGTTTGGGTTAGGGTTAGGTTTTCCTTTAGGTTTAGGGTTAAGGTTAGGGATTAGGGTTAGGGTTAGGGTTAGAGTTTAGTGTTTGGGACAGAGTTTAGTGTTTGGAATAGTATTTGATTTACAGTTAGGGTTAGGTTTTCATTTAGGCGTTAGGGTTAGGGTTAGGGTTAGGGTTAGGGTTAGGGTTTGCTTTAGGATTTCCTTTAGGGTTAGGGTCAGGGTTAGGGTTAGGGTTAGGGTTAGGCTTAGGGTTAGGGTTTGCTTTAGGGTTAGAGTTAGGGTTAAGCATTAGCGTCCAGGTTTGTTTTTGGGTTAGGATTAAGGTTTGGGTTAGGGTTATGTTGTGGGCTTACGGTGTGGACTTAGGGTTTGGGCCTGACTTTGGGGCTTAGGGTTTGGGCTCAGTTTAGTTTTTGGTTTAGGGTCTAGGGTTAGGTGTAGGAGTTAGCACTCAGGTTTGGGTTTGCTTTACGGTTAGGGTTAGGGTTGGGGCTTAGAGTTAGGGTTAGGGTTTGGCTTTGGGTTAAGGTTAGGATTAGGGCTAGGGTATAGTGTTTGCTTTTGTGTTAGGGTTCGGGTTTAGTATTTGGGTTACATTTGGATTAGGGTTAGGTTTAGGGTTAGGCGTTAGGGTTAGGGTTAAGCATTAGCGTTAGGGTTTGTGTTTGGATTTGGGTTAGGGTTAGGGTTTGGGGATATGGTTTGGACTTAGGGTTAGGGTTAGGGTTTGGGCTTAGGTTTCGGGCTTAGGTTTCAGGCTCAGTTTAGTTTTTGGTTTATGGTCTATGGTTAGGGTTAGGGGTTGGGGATTAGGCTTAGGGTTTGTGTTTGGGTTTGGGTTAGGGTTAGGGTTAGAGTTTCGTGTTTGGGTTAGAATTTAGGGTTTGGTTTAGGTTTATGGTTAGAGTTTAGTGTTTGGCTTAGAATTTAATGTTTGGGTTAGGTTTTGGATTTGGGCTAGGGTTAGGGTTAGAGTTGGGGTTAGGCTTAGGGTTTTGGTTAGGGTTAGGGTTAGGGTTTGTGTTTGGGTTTGGTTTAGGGTTAGGGTTAGAGTTTCGTGTTTGGGTTAGAATTTAGGGTTTGTGTTAGGTTTATGGTTAGAGTTTACTGTTTGGGTTAGAATTTGGTTAGGGTTAGGGTTAGGCTTTAGGGTTAATGATAGGCAGTAGTGTTAGGGTTAGGGGTTTGGGTTAGAGTTTAGGGTTTGGGGAGGGTTATGCATTAGGTTAAGGGTTAGCGTTAGGGTTAGGGTTTGGCTTAGGGTTAGTGTGAGGTTTTGGGTTAGGGTTAGAGTTTATTGTTTGGGTTAGACTTAGGGTTAGGCATTTTGGTTAGGATTAGGGTTTGCTTTAGGGTTAGGGTTAGGATTTAGGGTTAGGTTTAGGCTTAGCTTTAGGGTTAGGTTTAGTGTTTGGGTTAGGTTTAGGGTTTGGTTTAGGTTTACAGTTAGGGTTAGGGTTACGGTTGAGGTTTGGGATAGGGTTAGGGTTTGGGCTGATGGTTTGGACTTATGCTTTGGGCCTACGTTTCGGGCTTAGGGTTTAGGGTCAGTTTAGTTTTTGGTTTAGGGTCTAGGGTTAGGGTTTAGCATTCAGATTTCGGTTTCTTTTAGGGTTAGGGTTAGGGTTTGGGCTTAGGGTTCGGGCTTAGGTTTTGGGCTTAGGGTTTGGACTTAGGGTTCGGGCTCAGTTTAGTTTTTCGTTTAGGGTGTACGGTCAGGGTTAGGGGTTAGGGTTAGGGTTAGGTTTAGGGTTTGGGTTAGGGTTACCGTTAGGGTTAGGGTTTGGGTTTGGGTTTGGGCTAGACTTTAGTGTTTGGGTTAGAATTTAGGGTTTGGGTTAGGTTTTGGATTTGGGTTAGGGGTTATGTTTAGCGTTAGGGGTTTAGGTGTTAGGGTTAGGCTTTAGGTTGGGTTTAGGGTTAGGTTTTAGGGTTTGGTCTTACGGTTTGGACTTAGGGTTTGGGCTTAGGATTCGGGCTTGAGGTTCAGGCTTAGGGTTCGGGCTAAGTTTAGGTTTTGATTTAGGGTCTAGGTTTAGGGGTTAGCATTCAGGTTTGTGTTTGGTTTAGGGTTAGAGTTATGGCTTAATATTTGGATTAGAATTTGGGTTAGGGTTAGGCATTAGGGTTAGGGTTAGGCAGTAGGGTTAGCGTTAGGCAGTAGGGTTAGGGTTAGTGTTTGGTTTAGGGTTAGGGTTAGTGTTTGGGTTAGAGTCTAGTGTTGGGGTTAGGGTTAGGCAGTAGGGTGAGGGTTATGGTTTGCTTTATTGTTAGGGTTAGGGTTAGTGTTTGGGTTAGGGTTAGGCATTAGTGTTAGGGTTTGGGTTTGGATTAGGGTTAGAGTTTAGTGTTTGGGTTAGAATTTAGGGTTTGGGTTAGGGTTTCGGTTAGGCATTAGCATTAGGGTTAGGCATTAGTGTCAGGGTTAGGATGAGTTTTTGGGTTAGAGTTAGGGTTAGGCATTAGGGTTAGGTTTAGGGTTTGGGCTTAGGGTTTGGGTATATGGTTCGGTCTTAGAGTTAGGGTTAAGGTTTGCTTTAGGGTTAGGGTTAGGGGTTAGGTTCAGGGTTAGGGTTAGTGTTTGGGTTAGGGTTATGTTTAGAGTTTAGTGTTTGGGTTAGGGTTAGGTTTTCCTTTAGGTTTAGGGTTAAGGTTAGGGATTAGGGTTAGGGTTAGGGTTAGAGTTTAGTGTTTGGGACAGAGTTTAGTGTTTGGAATAGTATTTGATTTACAGTTAGGGTTAGGTTTTCATTTAGGCGTTAGGGGTAGGGTTAGGGTTAGGGTTAGGCTTATAGGGTTTCCTTTAGGGTTAGGGTTAGGGTTAGGCTTAGGGTTAGGCTTAGGGTTAGGGTTTGCTTTAGGGTTAGAGTTAGGGTTAAGCATTAGCGTCCAGGTTTGTTTTTGGGTTAGGATTAAGGTTTGGGTTAGGGTTATGTTGTGGGCTTATGGTGTGGACTTTAGGGTTTGGGCCTGACTTTGGGGCTTAGGGTTTGGGCTCAGTTTAGTTTTTGGTTTAGGGTCTAGGGTTAGGTGTAGGAGTTAGCAGTCAGGTTTGGGTTTCCTTTACGGTTAGGGTTAGGGTTTGGGCTTAGAGTTAGGGTTAGGGTTTGGCTTTGGGTTAAGGTTAGGATTAGGGCTAGGGTATAGTGTTTGCTTTTGTGTTAGGGTTCGGGTTTAGTATTTGGGTTACATTTGGATTAGGGTTAGGTTTAGGGTTAGGCGTTAGGGTTAGGGTTAAGCATTAGCGTTAGGGTTTGTGTTTGGATTTGGGTTAGGGTTAGGGTTTGGGGATATGGTTTGGACTTAGGGTTAGGGTTTGGGCTCAGGTTTCGGGGTTAGGTTTCAGGCTCAGTTTAGTTTTTGGTTTATGGTCTATGGTTAGGGTTAGGGTTGGGGATTAGGCTTAGGGTTTGTGTTTGGGTTTGGGTTAGGGTTAGGGTTAGAGTTTCGTGTTTGGGTTAGAATTTAGGGTTTGGTTTAGGTTTATGGTTAGAGTTTAGTGTTTGGGTTAGAATTTGGTTAGGGTTAGGGTTAGGCTTTAGGGTTAATGATAGGCAGTAGTGTTAGGGTTAGGGGTTTGGGTTAGAGTTTAGGGTTTGGGGAGGGTTATGCATTAGGTTAAGGGTTAGCGTTAGGGTTAGGGTTTGGCTTAGGGTTAGTGTGAGTTTTTGGGTTAGGGTTAGAGTTTATTGTTTGGGTTAGACTTAGGGTTAGGCATTTTGGTTAGGATTAGGGTTTGCTTTAGGGTTAGGGTTAGGATTTAGGGTTAGGTTTAGGCTTAGCTTTAGGGTGAGGTTTAGTGTTTGGGTTAGGTTTAGTGTTTGGGTTAGGTTTACAGTTAGGGTTAGGGTTACGGTTGAGGTTTGGGATAGGGTTAGGGTTTGGGCTGATGGTTTGGACTTATGCTTTGGGCCTACGTTTCGGGCTTAGGGTTTAGGGTCAGTTTAGTTTTTGGTTTAGGGTCTAGGGTTAGGGTTTAGCATTCAGATTTCGGTTTCTTTTAGGGTTAGGGTTAGGGTTTGGGCTTAGGGTTCGGGCTTAGGTTTTGGGCTTAGGGTTTGGACTTAGGGTTCGGGCTCAGTTTAGTTTTTCGTTTAGGGTGTACGGTCAGGGTTAGGGGTTAGGGTTAGGTTTAGGGTTTGGGTTAGGGTTACCGTTAGGGTTAGGGTTTGGGTTTGGGTTTGGGCTAGACTTTAGTGTTTGGGTTAGAATTTAGGGTTTGGGTTAGGTTTTGGATTTGGGTTAGGGGTTATGTTTAGCGTTAGGGGTTTAGGTGTTAGGGTTAGGCTTTAGGTTGGGTTTAGGGTTAGGTTTTAGGGTTTGGTCTTACGGTTTGGACTTAGGGTTTGGGCTTAGGATTCGGGCTTGAGGTTCAGGCTTAGGGTTCGGGCTAAGTTTAGGTTTTGATTTAGGGTCTAGGTTTAGGGGTTAGCATTCAGGTTTGTGTTTGGTTTAGGGTTAGAGTTATGGCTTAATATTTGGATTAGAATTTGGGTTAGGGTTAGGCAGTAGGGTTAGCGTTAGGCAGTAGGGTTAGGGTTAGTGTTTGGTTTAGGGTTAGGGTTAGTGTTTGGGTTAGAGTCTAGTGTTGGGGTTAGGGTTAGGCAGTAGGGTGAGGGTTATGGTTTGCTTTATTGTTAGGGTTAGGGTTAGTGTTTGGGTTAGGGTTAGGCATTAGTGTTAGGGTTTGGGTTTGGATTAGGGTTAGAGTTTAGTGTTTGGGTTAGAATTTAGGGTTTGGGTTAGGGTTTCGGTTAGGCATTAGCATTAGGGTTAGGCATTAGTGTCAGGGTTAGGATGAGTTTTTGGGTTAGAGTTAGGGTTAGGCATTAGGGTTAGGTTTAGGGTTTGGGCTTAGGGTTTGGGTATATGGTTCGGTCTTAGAGTTAGGGTTAAGGTTTGCTTTAGGGTTAGGGTTAGGGTTAGGGGTTAGGTTCAGGGTTAGGGTTAGTGTTTGGGTTAGGGTTATGTTTAGAGTTTAGTGTTTGGGTTAGGGTTAGGTTTTCCTTTAGGTTTAGGGTTAAGGTTAGGGATTAGGGTTAGGGTTAGGGTTAGAGTTTAGTGTTTGGGACAGAGTTTAGTGTTTGGAATAGTATTTGATTTACAGTTAGGGTTAGGTTTTCATTTAGGCGTTAGGGTTAGGGTTAGGGTTAGGGTTAGGGTTTGCTTTAGGATTTCCTTTAGGGTTAGGGTTAGGGTTAGGGTTAGGGTTAGGGTTAGGCTTAGGGTTAGGCTTTGCTTTAGGGTTAGAGTTAGGGTTAAGCATCAGCGTCCAGGTTTGTTTTTGGGTTAGGATTAAGGTTTGGGTTAGGGTTATGTTGTGGGCTTACGGTGTGGACTTTAGGGTTTGGGCCTGACTTTGGGGCTTAGGGTTTGGGCTCAGTTTAGTTTTTGGTTTAGGGTCTAGGGTTAGGTGTAGGAGTTAGCACTCAGGTTTGGGTTTGCTTTACGGTTAGGGTTAGGGTTGGGGCTTAGAGTTAGGGTTAGGGTTTGGCTTTGGGTTAAGGTTAGGATTAGGGCTAGGGTATAGTGTTTGCTTTTGTGTTAGGGTTCGGGTTTAGTATTTGGGTTACATTTGGATTAGGGTTAGGTTTAGGGTTAGGCGTTAGGGTTAGGGTTAAGCATTAGCGTTAGGGTTTGTGTTTGGATTTGGGTTAGGGTTAGGGTTTGGGGATATGGTTTGGACTTAGGGTTAGGGTTAGGGTTTGGGCTCAGGTTTCGGGGTTAGGTTTCAGGCTCAGTTTAGTTTTTGGTTTATGGTCTATGGTTAGGGTTAGGGGTTAGGGTTGGGGATTAGGCTTAGGGTTTGGGTTAGGGTTAGGGTTAGAGTTTAGTGTTTGGGTTTGAATTCAGGGTTTGTTTTAGGGTTTGGTTTAGGTTTATGGTTAGAGTTTAGTGTTTGGCTTAGAATTTAATGTTTGGGTTAGGTTTTGGATTTGGGCTAGGGTTAGGGTTAGAGTTGGGGTTAGGCTTAGGGTTTTGGTTAGGGTTAGGGTTAGGGTTTGTGTTTGGGTTTGGTTTAGGGTTAGGGTTAGAGTTTCGTGTTTGGGTTAGAATTTAGGGTTTGGTTTAGGTTTATGGTTAGAGTTTACTGTTTGGGTTAGAATTTGGTTAGGGTTAGGGTTAGGCTTTAGGGTTAATGATAGGCAGTAGTGTTAGGGTTAGGGGTTTGGGTTAGAGTTTAGGGTTTGGGGAGGGTTATGCATTAGGTTAAGGGTTAGCGTTAGGGTTAGGGTTTGGCTTAGGGTTAGTGTGAGTTTTTGGGTTAGGGTTAGAGTTTATTGTTTGGGTTAGACTTAGGGTTAGGCATTTTGGTTAGGATTAGGGTTTGCTTTAGGGTTAGGGTTAGGATTTAGGGTTAGGTTTAGGCTTAGCTTTAGGGTTAGGTTTAGTGTTTGGGTTAGGTTTAGGGTTTGGTTTAGGTTTACAGTTAGGGTTAGGGTTACGGTTGAGGTTTGGGATAGGGTTAGGGTTTGGGCTGATGGTTTGGACTTATGCTTTGGGCCTACGTTTCGGGCTTAGGGTTTAGGGTCAGTTTAGTTTTTGGTTTAGGGTCTAGGGTTAGGGTTTAGCATTCAGATTTCG
Organism: Nipponia nippon; assembly: GCF_047370975.1. Classification (NCBI taxonomy): domain Eukaryota; kingdom Metazoa; phylum Chordata; class Aves; order Pelecaniformes; family Threskiornithidae; genus Nipponia; species Nipponia nippon. The sequence goes on from NW_028262380.1 coordinate 62,784,748, forward strand.
GTTTCTTTTAGGGTTAGGGTTAGGGTTTGGGCTTAGGGTTCGGGCTTAGGTTTTGGGCTTAGGGTTTGGACTTAGGGTTCGGGCTCAGTTTAGTTTTTCGTTTAGGGTGTACGGTCAGGGTTAGGGGTTAGGGTTAGGTTTAGGGTTTGGGTTAGGGTTACCGTTAGGGTTAGGGTTTGGGTTTGGGTTTGGGCTAGACTTTAGTGTTTGGGTTAGAATTTAGGGTTTGGGTTAGGTTTTGGATTTGGGTTAGGGGTTATGTTTAGCGTTAGGGGTTTAGGTGTTAGGGTTAGGCTTTAGGTTGGGTTTAGGGTTAGGTTTTAGGGTTTGGTCTTACGGTTTGGACTTAGGGTTTGGGCTTAGGATTCGGGCTTGAGGTTCAGGCTTAGGGTTCGGGCTAAGTTTAGGTTTTGATTTAGGGTCTAGGTTTAGGGGTTAGCATTCAGGTTTGTGTTTGGTTTAGGGTTAGAGTTATGGCTTAATATTTGGATTAGAATTTGGGTTAGGGTTAGGCAGTAGGGTTAGCGTTAGGCAGTAGGGTTAGGGTTAGTGTTTGGTTTAGGGTTAGGGTTAGTGTTTGGGTTAGAGTCTAGTGTTGGGGTTAGGGTTAGGCAGTAGGGTGAGGGTTATGGTTTGCTTTATTGTTAGGGTTAGGGTTAGTGTTTGGGTTAGGGTTAGGCATTAGTGTTAGGGTTTGGGTTTGGATTAGGGTTAGAGTTTAGTGTTTGGGTTAGAATTTAGGGTTTGGGTTAGGGTTTCGGTTAGGCATTAGCATTAGGGTTAGGCATTAGTGTCAGGGTTAGGATGAGTTTTTGGGTTAGAGTTAGGGTTAGGCATTAGGGTTAGGTTTAGGGTTTGGGCTTAGGGTTTGGGTATATGGTTCGGTCTTAGAGTTAGGGTTAAGGTTTGCTTTAGGGTTAGGGTTAGGGTTAGGGGTTAGGTTCAGGGTTAGGGTTAGTGTTTGGGTTAGGGTTATGTTTAGAGTTTAGTGTTTGGGTTAGGGTTAGGTTTTCCTTTAGGTTTAGGGTTAAGGTTAGGGATTAGGGTCAGGGTTAGGGTTAGAGTTTAGTGTTTGGGACAGAGTTTAGTGTTTGGAATAGTATTTGAGTTACAGTTAGGGTTAGGTTTTCGTTTAGGCGTTAGGGTTAGGGTTAGGTTTAGGGTTTGCTTTAGGATTTCCTTTAGGGTTAGGGTCAGAGTTAGGGTTAGGGTTAGGGTTAGGCTTAGGGTTAGGGTTTCCTTTAGGGTTAGAGTTAGGGTTAAGCATTAGCGTCCAGGTTTGTTTTTGGGTTAGGATTAAGGTTTGGGTTAGGGTTATGTTGTGGGCTTACGGTGTGGACTTAGGGTTTGGGCCTGACTTTGGGCTTAGGGTTTGGGCTCAGTTTAGTTTTTGGTTTAGGGTCTAGGGTTAGGTGTAGGAGTTAGCACTCAGGTTTGGGTTTGCTTTACGGTTAGGGTTAGGGTTGGGGCTTAGAGTTAGGGTTAGGGTTTGGCTTTGGGTTAAGGTTAGGATTAGGGCTAGGGTATAGTGTTTGCTTTTGTGTTAGGGTTCGGGTTTTGTATTTGGGTTACATTTGGATTAGGGTTAGGTTTAGGGTTAGGCGTTAGGGTTAAGCATTAGCGTTAGGGTTTGTGTTTGGATTTGGGTTAGGGTTAGGGTTTGGGGATATGGTTTGGACTTAGGGTTAGGGTTAGGGTTTGGGCTTAGGTTTCGGGCTTAGGTTTCGGGCTCAGTTTAGTTTTTGGTTTATGGTCTATGGTTAGGGTTAGGGGTTAGGGTTGGGGTTAGTCTTAGGGTTTGTGTTTGGGTTAGGGTTAGAGTTTAGTGTTTGGGTTTGAATTCAGGGTTTGTTTTAGGGTTTGGTTTAGGTTTATGGTTAGAGTTTAGTGTTTGGGTTAGAATTTGGTTAGGGTTAGGGTTAGGCTTTAGGGTTAATGATAGGCAGTAGTGTTAGGGTTAGGGGTTTGGGTTAGAGTTTAGGGTTTGGGGAGGGTTATGCATTAGGTTAAGGGTTAGCGTTAGGGTTAGGGTTTGGCTTAGGGTTAGTGTGAGTTTTTGGGTTAGGGTTAGAGTTTATTGTTTGGGTTAGACTTAGGGTTAGGCATTTTGGTTAGGATTAGGGTTTGCTTTAGGGTTAGGGTTAGGTTTAGGCTTAGCTTTAGGGTTAGGTTTAGTGTTTGGGTTAGGGTTTGGTTTAGGTTTACGGTTAGGGTTAGGGTTACGGTTGAGGTTTGGGATAGGGTTAGGGTTTGGGCTGATGGTTTGGACTTATGCTTTGGGCCTACGTTTCGGGCTTAGGGTTTAGGGTCAGTTTAGTTTTTGGTTTAGGGTCTAGGGTTAGGGTTTAGCATTCAGATTTCGGTTTCTTTTAGGGTTAGGGTTAGGGTTTGGGCTTAGGGTTCGGGCTTAGGTTTTGGGCTTAGGGTTTGGACTTAGGGTTCGGGCTCAGTTTAGTTTTTCGTTTAGGGTGTACGGTCAGGGTTAGGGGTTAGGGTTAGGTTTAGGGTTTGGGTTAGGGTTAGGGTTACCGTTAGGGTTAGGGTTTGGGTTTGGGCTAGACTTTAGTGTTTGGGTTAGAATTTAGGGTTTGGGTTAGGTTTTGGATTTGGGTTAGGGGTTATGTTTAGCGTTAGGGGTTTAGGTGTTAGGGTTAGGCTTTAGGTTGGGTTTAGGGTTAGGTTTTAGGGTTTGGTCTTACGGTTTGGACTTAGGGTTTGGGCTTAGGATTCGGGCTTGAGGTTCAGGCTTAGGGTTCGGGCTAAGTTTAGGTTTTGATTTAGGGTCTAGGTTTAGGGGTTAGCATTCAGGTTTGTGTTTGGTTTAGGGTTAGAGTTATGGCTTAATATTTGGATTAGAATTTGGGTTAGGGTTAGGCAGTAGGGTTAGGGTTAGGCAGTAGGGTTAGCGTTAGGCAGTAGGGTTAGGGTTAGTGTTTGGTTTAGGGTTAGGGTTAGTGTTTGGGTTAGAGTCTAGTGTTGGGGTTAGGGTTAGGCAGTAGGGTGAGGGTTATGGTTTGCTTTATTGTTAGGGTTAGGGTTAGTGTTTGGGTTAGGGTTAGGCATTAGTGTTAGGGTTTGGGTTTGGATTAGGGTTAGAGTTTAGTGTTTGGGTTAGAATTTAGGGTTTGGGTTAGGGTTTCGGTTAGGCATTAGCATTAGGGTTAGGCATTAGTGTCAGGGTTAGGATGAGTTTTTGGGTTAGAGTTAGGGTTAGGCATTAGGGTTAGGTTTAGGGTTTGGGCTTAGGGTTTGGGTATATGGTTCGGTCTTAGAGTTAGGGTTAAGGTTTGCTTTAGGGTTAGGGTTAGGGTTAGGGGTTAGGTTCAGGGTTAGGGTTAGTGTTTGGGTTAGGGTTATGTTTAGAGTTTAGTGTTTGGGTTAGGGTTAGGTTTTCCTTTAGGTTTAGGGTTAAGGTTAGGGATTAGGGTTAGGGTTAGGGTTAGAGTTTAGTGTTTGGGACAGAGTTTAGTGTTTGGGGTAGTATTTGAGTTACAGTTAGGGTTAGGTTTTCGTTTAGGCGTTAGGGTTAGGGTTAGGGTTAGGGTTTGCTTTAGGATTTCCTTTAGGGTCAGGGTCAGGGTTAGGGTTAGGGTTAGGGTTAGGGTTAGGCTTAGGGTTAGGGTTTCCTTTAGGGTTAGAGTTAGGGTTAAGCATTAGCGTCCAGGTTTGTTTTTGGGTTAGGATTAAGTTTTGGGTTAGGGTTATGTTGTGGGCTTACGGTGTGGACTTTAGGGTTTGGGCCTGACTTTGGGGCTTAGGGTTTGGGCTCAGTTTAGTTTTTGGTTTAGGGTCTAGGGTTAGGTGTAGGAGTTAGCACTCAGGTTTGGGTTTGCTTTACGGTTAGGGTTAGGGTTTGGGCTTAGAGTTAGGGTTAGGGTTTGGCTTTGGGTTAAGGTTAGGATTAGGGCTAGGGTATAGTGTTTGCTTTTGTGTTAGGGTTCGGGTTTAGTATTTGGGTTACATTTGGATTAGGGTTAGGTTTAGGGTTAGGCGTTAGGGTTAGGGTTAAGCATTAGCGTTAGGGTTTGTGTTTGGATTTGGGTTAGGGTTAGGGTTTGGGGATATGGTTTGGACTTAGGGTTAGGGTTTGGGCTCAGGTTTCGGGCTTAGGTTTCAGGCTCAGTTTAGTTTTTGGTTTATGGTCTATGGTTAGGGTTAGGGGTTAGGGTTGGGGTTAGGCTTAGGGTTTGTGTTTGGGTTTGGGTTAGAGTTTAGGGTTAGAGTTTCGTGTTTGGGTTTGAATTTAGGGTTTGGTTTAGGTTTATGGTTAGAGTTCAGTGTTTGGCTTAGAATTTAATGTTTGGGTTAGGTTTTGGATTTGGGCTAGGGTTAGGGTTAGAGTTGGGGTTAGGCTTAGGGTTTTGGTTAGGGTTAGGGTTAGGGTTACTGTTAGGCTTAGGGTTTGTGTTTGGGTTTGGTTTAGGGTTAGGGTTAGAGTTTCGTGTTTGGGTTAGAATTTAGGGTTTGTGTTAGGTTTATGGTTAGAGTTTACTGTTTGGGTTAGAATTTGGTTAGGGTTAGGGTTAGGCTTTAGGGTTAATGATAGGCAGTAGTGTTAGGGTTAGGGGTTTGGGTTAGAGTTTAGGGTTTGGGGAGGGTTATGCATTAGGTTAAGGGTTAGCGTTAGGGTTAGGGTTTGGCTTAGGGTTAGTCTGAGGTTTTGGGTTAGGGTTAGAGTTCATTGTTTGGGTCAGACTTAGAGTTAGGCATTTTGGTTAGGATTAGGGTTTGCTTTAGGGTTAGGGTTAGGATTTAGGGTTAGGTTTAGGCTTAGCTTTAGGGTTAGGTTTAGTGTTTGGGTTAGGCTTAGGGTTTGGTTTAGGTTTACAGTTAGGGTTAGGGTTACGGTTGAGGTTTGGGATAGGGTTAGGGTTTGGGCTGATGGTTTGGACTTATGCTTTGGGCCTACGTTTCGGGCTTAGGGTTTAGGGTCAGTTTAGTTTTTGGTTTAGGGTCTAGGGTTAGGGTTTAGCATTCAGATTTCGGTTTCTTTTAGGGTTAGGGTTAGGGTTTGGGCTTAGGGTTCGGGCTTAGGTTTTGGGCTTAGGGTTTGGACTTAGGGTTCGGGCTCAGTTTAGTTTTTCGTTTAGGGTGTACGGTCAGGGTTAGGGGTTAGGGTTAGGTTTAGGGTTTGGGTTAGGGTTACCGTTAGGGTTAGGGTTTGGGTTTGGGTTTGGGCTAGACTTTAGTGTTTGGGTTAGAATTTAGGGTTTGGGTTAGGTTTTGGATTTGGGTTAGGGGTTATGTTTAGCGTTAGGGGTTTAGGTGTTAGGGTTAGGCTTTAGGTTGGGTTTAGGGTTAGGTTTTAGGGTTTGGTCTTACGGTTTGGACTTAGGGTTTGGGCTTAGGATTCGGGCTTGAGGTTCAGGCTTAGGGTTCGGGCTAAGTTTAGGTTTTGATTTAGGGTCTAGGTTTAGGGGTTAGCATTCAGGTTTGTGTTTGGTTTAGGGTTAGAGTTATGGCTTAATATTTGGATTAGAATTTGGGTTAGGGTTAGGCATTAGGGTTAGGGTTAGGCAGTAGGGTTAGCGTTAGGCAGTAGGGTTAGGGTTAGTGTTTGGTTTAGGGTTAGGGTTAGTGTTTGGGTTAGAGTCTAGTGTTGGGGTTAGGGTTAGGCAGTAGGGTGAGGGTTATGGTTTGCTTTATTGTTAGGGTTAGGGTTAGTGTTTGGGTTAGGGTTAGGCATTAGTGTTAGGGTTTGGGTTTGGATTAGGGTTAGAGTTTAGTGTTTGGGTTAGAATTTAGGGTTTGGGTTAGGGTTTCGGTTAGGCATTAGCATTAGGGTTAGGCATTAGTGTCAGGGTTAGGATGAGTTTTTGGGTTAGAGTTAGGGTTAGGCATTAGGGTTAGGTTTAGGGTTTGGGCTTAGGGTTTGGGTATATGGTTCGGTCTTAGAGTTAGGGTTAAGGTTTGCTTTAGGGTTAGGGTTAGGGTTAGGGGTTAGGTTCAGGGTTAGGGTTAGTGTTTGGGTTAGGGTTATGTTTAGAGTTTAGTGTTTGGGTTAGGGTTAGGTTTTCCTTTAGGTTTAGGGTTAAGGTTAGGGATTAGGGTTAGGGTTAGGGTTAGAGTTTAGTGTTTGGGACAGAGTTTAGTGTTTGGGGTAGTATTTGAGTTACAGTTAGGGTTAGGTTTTCGTTTAGGCGTTAGGGTTAGGGTTAGGGTTAGGGTTAGGGTTTGCTTTAGGATTTCCTTTAGGGTTAGGGTCAGAGTTAGGGTTAGGGTTAGGGTTAGGCTTAGGGTTAGGGTTTCCTTTAGGGTTAGAGTTAGGGTTAAGCATTAGCGTCCAGGTTTGTTTTTGGGTTAGGATTAAGGTTTGGGTTAGGGTTATGTTGTGGGCTTACGGTGTGGACTTAGGGTTTGGGCCTGACTTTGGGCTTAGGGTTTGGGCTCAGTTTAGTTTTTGGTTTAGGGTCTAGGGTTAGGTGTAGGAGTTAGCACTCAGGTTTGGGTTTGCTTTACGGTTAGGGTTAGGGTTGGGGCTTAGAGTTAGGGTTAGGGTTTGGCTTTGGGTTAAGGTTAGGATTAGGGCTAGGGTATAGTGTTTGCTTTTGTGTTAGGGTTCGGGTTTAGTATTTGGGTTACATTTGGATTAGGGTTAGGTTTAGGGTTAGGCGTTAGGGTTAGGGTTAAGCATTAGCGTTAGGGTTTGTGTTTGGATTTGGGTTAGGGTTAGGGTTTGGGGATATGGTTTGGACTTAGGGTTAGGGTTAGGGTTTGGGCTTAGGTTTCGGGCTTAGGTTTCAGGCTCAGTTTAGTTTTTGGTTTATGGTCTATGGTTAGGGTTAGGGGTTAGGGGTTGGGGTTAGGCTTAGGGTTTGTGTTTGGGTTAGGGTTAGAGTTTAGTGTTTGGGTTTGAATTCAGGGTTTGTTTTAGGGTTTGGTTTAGGTTTATGGTTAGAGTTTAGTGTTTGGCTTAGAATTTAATGTTTGGGTTAGGTTTTGGATTTGGGCTAGGGTTAGGGTTAGAGTTGGGGTTAGGCTTAGGGTTTTGGTTAGGGTTAGGGTTACCGTTAGGGTTAGGGTTACGGTTAGGCTTAGGGTTTGTGTTTGGGTTTGGTTTAGGGTTAGGGTTAGAGTTTCGTGTTTGGGTTAGAATTTAGGGTTTGTGTTAGGTTTATGGTTAGAGTTTACTGTTTGGGTTAGAATTTGGTTAGGGTTAGGGTTAGGCTTTAGGGTTAATGATAGGCAGTAGTGTTAGGGTTAGGGGTTTGGGTTAGAGTTTAGGGTTTGGGGAGGGTTATGCATTAGGTTAAGGGTTAGCGCTAGGGTTAGGGTTTGGCTTAGGGTTAGTGTGAGGTTTTGGGTTAGGGTTAGAGTTCATTGTTTGGGTTAGACTTAGGGTTAGGCATTTTGGTTAGGATTAGGATTTGCTTTAGGGTTAGGGTTAGGATTTAGGTTTAGGTTTAGGCTTAGCTTGAGGGTTAGGTTTAGTGTTTGGGTTAGGTTTAGGGTTTGGTTTAGGTTTACAGTTAGGGTTAGGGTTACGGTTGAGGTTTGGGATAGGGTTAGGGTTTGGGCTGATGGTTTGGACTTATGCTTTGGGCCTACGTTTCGGGCTTAGGGTTTAGGGTCAGTTTAGTTTTTGGTTTAGGGTCTAGGGTTAGGGTTTAGCATTCAGATTTCGGTTTCTTTTAGGGTTAGGGTTAGGGTTTGGGCTTAGGGTTCGGGCTTAGGTTTTGGGCTTAGGGTTTGGACTTAGGGTTCGGGCTCAGTTTAGTTTTTCGTTTAGGGTGTACGGTCAGGGTTAGGGGTTAGGGTTAGGTTTAGGGTTTGGGTTAGGGTTACCGTTAGGGTTAGGGTTTGGGTTTGGGTTTGGGCTAGACTTTAGTGTTTGGGTTAGAATTTAGGGTTTGGGTTAGGTTTTGGATTTGGGTTAGGGGTTATGTTTAGCGTTAGGGGTTTAGGTGTTAGGGTTAGGCTTTAGGTTGGGTTTAGGGTTAGGTTTTAGGGTTTGGTCTTACGGTTTGGACTTAGGGTTTGGGCTTAGGATTCGGGCTTGAGGTTCAGGCTTAGGGTTCGGGCTAAGTTTAGGTTTTGATTTAGGGTCTAGGTTTAGGGGTTAGCATTCAGGTTTGTGTTTGGTTTAGGGTTAGAGTTATGGCTTAATATTTGGATTAGAATTTGGGTTAGGGTTAGGCATTAGGGTTAGGGTTAGGCAGTAGGGTTAGCGTTAGGCAGTAGGGTTAGGGTTAGTGTTTGGTTTAGGGTTAGGGTTAGTGTTTGGGTTAGAGTCTAGTGTTGGGGTTAGGGTTAGGCAGTAGGGTGAGGGTTATGGTTTGCTTTATTGTTAGGGTTAGGGTTAGTGTTTGGGTTAGGGTTAGGCATTAGTGTTAGGGTTTGGGTTTGGATTAGGGTTAGAGTTTAGTGTTTGGGTTAGAATTTAGGGTTTGGGTTAGGGTTTCGGTTAGGCATTAGCATTAGGGTTAGGCATTAGTGTCAGGGTTAGGATGAGTTTTTGGGTTAGAGTTAGGGTTAGGCATTAGGGTTAGGTTTAGGGTTTGGGCTTAGGGTTTGGGTATATGGTTCGGTCTTAGAGTTAGGGTTAAGGTTTGCTTTAGGGTTAGGGTTAGGGTTAGGGGTTAGGTTCAGGGTTAGGGTTAGTGTTTGGGTTAGGGTTATGTTTAGAGTTTAGTGTTTGGGTTAGGGTTAGGTTTTCCTTTAGGTTTAGGGTTAAGGTTAGGGATTAGGGTTAGGGTTAGGGTTAGAGTTTAGTCTCGGGGAGAGAGGTTAGTGTTTGGGCTAGTATTTGAGTTACAGTTAGGGTTAGGTTTTCATTTAGGCGTTAGGGTTAGGGTTAGGTTTAGGGTTTGCTTTAGGATTTCCTTTAGGGTTAGGGTCAGAGTTAGGGTTAGGGTTAGGGTTAGGCTTAGGGTTAGGGTTTCCTTTAGGGTTAGAGTTAGGGTTAAGCATTAGCGTCCAGGTTTGTTTTTGGGTTAGGATTAAGGTTTGGGTTAGGGTTATGTTGTGGGCTTACGGTGTGGACTTTAGGGTTTGGGCCTGACTTTGGGGCTTAGGGTTTGGGCTCAGTTTAGTTTTTGGTTTAGGGTCTAGGGTTAGGTGTAGGAGTTAGCACTCAGGTTTGGGTTTGCTTTACGGTTAGGGTTAGGGTTGGGGCTTAGAGTTAGGGTTAGGGTTTGGCTTTGGGTTAAGGTTAGGATTAGGGCTAGGGTATAGTGTTTGCTTTTGTGTTAGGGTTCGGGTTTAGTATTTGGGTTACATTTGGATTAGGGTTAGGTTTAGGGTTAGGCGTTAGGGTTAGGGTTAAGCATTAGCGTTAGGGTTTGTGTTTGGATTTGGGTTAGGGTTAGGGTTTGGGGATATGGTTTGGACTTAGGGTTAGGGTTAGGGTTTGGGCTCAGGTTTCGGGGTTAGGTTTCAGGCTCAGTTTAGTTTTTGGTTTATGGTCTATGGTTAGGGTTAGGGGTTAGGGTTGGGGATTAGGCTTAGGGTTTGTGTTTGGGTTTGGGTTAGGGTTAGGGTTAGAGTTTCGTGTTTGGGTTAGAATTTAGGGTTTGGTTTAGGTTTATGGTTAGAGTTTAGTGTTTGGGTTAGAATTTGGTTAGGGTTAGGGTTAGGCTTTAGGGTTAATGATAGGCAGTAGTGTTAGGGTTAGGGGTTTGGGTTAGAGTTTAGGGTTTGGGGAGGGTTATGCATTAGGTTAAGGGTTAGCGTTAGGGTTAGGGTTTGGCTTAGGGTTAGTGTGAGTTTTTGGGTTAGGGTTAGAGTTTATTGTTTGGGTTAGACTTAGGGTTAGGCATTTTGGTTAGGATTAGGGTTTGCTTTAGGGTTAGGGTTAGGATTTAGGGTTAGGTTTAGGCTTAGCTTTAGGGTTAGGTTTAGTGTTTGGGTTAGGCTTAGGGTTTGGTTTAGGTTTACGGTTAGGGTTAGGGTTACGGTTGAGGTTTGGGATAGGGTTAGGGTTTGGGCTGATGGTTTGGACTTATGCTTTGGGCCTACGTTTCGGGCTTAGGGTTTAGGGTCAGTTTAGTTTTTGGTTTAGGGTCTAGGGTTAGGGTTTAGCATTCAGATTTCGGTTTCTTTTAGGGTTAGGGTTAGGGTTTGGGCTTAGGGTTCGGGCTTAGGTTTTGGGCTTAGGGTTTGGACTTAGGGTTCGGGCTCAGTTTAGTTTTTCGTTTAGGGTGTACGGTCAGGGTTAGGGGTTAGGGTTAGGTTTAGGGTTTGGGTTAGGGTTACCGTTAGGGTTAGGGTTTGGGTTTGGGTTTGGGCTAGACTTTAGTGTTTGGGTTAGAATTTAGGGTTTGGGTTAGGTTTTGGATTTGGGTTAGGGGTTATGTTTAGCGTTAGGGGTTTAGGTGTTAGGGTTAGGCTTTAGGTTGGGTTTAGGGTTAGGTTTTAGGGTTTGGTCTTACGGTTTGGACTTAGGGTTTGGGCTTAGGATTCGGGCTTGAGGTTCAGGCTTAGGGTTCGGGCTAAGTTTAGGTTTTGATTTAGGGTCTAGGTTTAGGGGTTAGCATTCAGGTTTGTGTTTGGTTTAGGGTTAGAGTTATGGCTTAATATTTGGATTAGAATTTGGGTTAGGGTTAGGCATTAGGGTTAGGGTTAGGCAGTAGGGTTAGCGTTAGGCAGTAGGGTTAGGGTTAGTGTTTGGTTTAGGGTTAGGGTTAGTGTTTGGGTTAGAGTCTAGTGTTGGGGTTAGGGTTAGGCAGTAGGGTTGAGGGTTATGGTTTGCTTTATTGTTAGGGTTAGGGTTAGTGTTTGGGTTAGGGTTAGGCATTAGTGTTAGGGTTTGGGTTTGGATTAGGGTTAGAGTTTAGTGTTTGGGTTAGAATTTAGGGTTTGGGTTAGGGTTTCGGTTAGGCATTAGCATTAGGGTTAGGCATTAGTGTCAGGGTTAGGATGAGTTTTTGGGTTAGAGTTAGGGTTAGGCATTAGGGTTAGGTTTAGGGTTTGGGCTTAGGGTTTGGGTATATGGTTCGGTCTTAGAGTTAGGGTTAAGGTTTGCTTTAGGGTTAGGGTTAGGGTTAGGGGTTAGGTTCAGGGTTAGCGTTAGTGTTTGGGTTAGGGTTATGTTTAGAGTTTAGTGTTTGGGTTAGGGTTAGGTTTTCCTTTAGGTTTAGGGTTAAGGTTAGGGATTAGGGTTAGGGTTAGGGTTAGAGTTTAGTGTTTGGGACAGAGTTTAGTGTTTGGAATAGTATTTGATTTACAGTTAGGGTTAGGTTTTCATTTAGGCGTTAGGGTTAGGGTTAGGGTTAGGGTTTGCTTTAGGATTTCCTTTAGGGTTAGGGTCAGAGTTAGGGTTAGGGTTAGGGTTAGGCTTAGGGTTAGGGTTTCCTTTAGGGTTAGAGTTAGGGTTAAGCATTAGCGTCCAGGTTTGTTTTTGGGTTAGGATTAAGGTTTGGGTTAGGGTTATGTTGTGGGCTTACGGTGTGGACTTTAGGGTTTGGGCCTGACTTTGGGGCTTAGGGTTTGGGCTCAGTTTAGTTTTTGGTTTAGGGTCTAGGGTTAGGTGTAGGAGTTAGCACTCAGGTTTGGGTTTGCTTTACGGTTAGGGTTAGGGTTGGGGCTTAGAGTTAGGGTTAGGGTTTGGCTTTGGGTTAAGGTTAGGATTAGGGCTAGGGTATAGTGTTTGCTTTTGTGTTAGGGTTCGGGTTTAGTATTTGGGTTACATTTGGATTAGGGTTAGGTTTAGGGTTAGGCGTTAGGGTTAGGGTTAAGCATTAGCGTTAGGGTTTGTGTTTGGATTTGGGTTAGGGTTAGGGTTTGGGGATATGGTTTGGACTTAGGGTTAGGGTTAGGGTTTGGGCTCAGGTTTCGGGGCTTAGGTTTCAGGCTCAGTTTAGTTTTTGGTTTATGGTCTATGGTTAGGGTTAGGGGTTAGGGTTGGGGATTAGGCTTAGGGTTTGTGTTTGGGTTTGGGTTAGGGTTAGGGTTAGAGTTTCGTGTTTGGGTTAGAATTTAGGGTTTGGTTTAGGTTTATGGTTAGAGTTTAGTGTTTGGCTTAGAATTTAATGTTTGGGTTAGGTTTTGGATTTGGGCTAGGGTTAGGGTTAGAGTTGGGGTTAGGCTTAGGGTTTTGGTTAGGGTTAGGGTTAGGGTTTGTGTTTGGGTTTGGTTTAGGGTTAGGGTTAGAGTTTCGTGTTTGGGTTAGAATTTAGGGTTTGTGTTAGGTTTATGGTTAGAGTTTACTGTTTGGGTTAGAATTTGGTTAGGGTTAGGGTTAGGCTTTAGGGTTAATGATAGGCAGTAGTGTTAGGGTTAGGGGTTTGGGTTAGAGTTTAGGGTTTGGGGAGGGTTATGCATTAGGTTAAGGGTTAGCGTTAGGGTTAGGGTTTGGCTTAGGGTTAGTGTGAGTTTTTGGGTTAGGGTTAGAGTTTATTGTTTGGGTTAGACTTAGGGTTAGGCATTTTGGTTAGGATTAGGGTTTGCTTTAGGGTTAGGGTTAGGATTTAGGGTTAGGTTTAGGCTTAGCTTTAGGGTTAGGTTTAGTGTTTGGGTTAGGCTTAGGGTTTGGTTTAGGTTTACGGTTAGGGTTAGGGTTACGGTTGAGGTTTGGGATAGGGTTAGGGTTTGGGCTGATGGTTTGGACTTATGCTTTGGGCCTACGTTTCGGGCTTAGGGTTTAGGGTCAGTTTAGTTTTTGGTTTAGGGTCTAGGGTTAGGGTTTAGCATTCAGATTTCGGTTTCTTTTAGGGTTAGGGTTAGGGTTTGGGCTTAGGGTTCGGGCTTAGGTTTTGGGCTTAGGGTTTGGACTTAGGGTTCGGGCTCAGTTTAGTTTTTCGTTTAGGGTGTACGGTCAGGGTTAGGGGTTAGGGTTAGGTTTAGGGTTTGGGTTAGGGTTACCGTTAGGGTTAGGGTTTGGGTTTGGGTTTGGGCTAGACTTTAGTGTTTGGGTTAGAATTTAGGGTTTGGGTTAGGTTTTGGATTTGGGTTAGGGGTTATGTTTAGCGTTAGGGGTTTAGGTGTTAGGGTTAGGCTTTAGGTTGGGTTTAGGGTTAGGTTTTAGGGTTTGGTCTTACGGTTTGGACTTAGGGTTTGGGCTTAGGATTCGGGCTTGAGGTTCAGGCTTAGGGTTCGGGCTAAGTTTAGGTTTTGATTTAGGGTCTAGGTTTAGGGGTTAGCATTCAGGTTTGTGTTTGGTTTAGGGTTAGAGTTATGGCTTAATATTTGGATTAGAATTTGGGTTAGGGTTAGGCATTAGGGTTAGGGTTAGGCAGTAGGGTTAGCGTTAGGCAGTAGGGTTAGGGTTAGTGTTTGGTTTAGGGTTAGGGTTAGTGTTTGGGTTAGAGTCTAGTGTTGGGGTTAGGGTTAGGCAGTAGGGTGAGGGTTATGGTTTGCTTTATTGTTAGGGTTAGGGTTAGTGTTTGGGTTAGGGTTAGGCATTAGTGTTAGGGTTTGGGTTTGGATTAGGGTTAGAGTTTAGTGTTTGGGTTAGAATTTAGGGTTTGGGTTAGGGTTTCGGTTAGGCATTAGCATTAGGGTTAGGCATTAGTGTCAGGGTTAGGATGAGTTTTTGGGTTAGAGTTAGGGTTAGGCATTAGGGTTAGGTTTAGGGTTTGGGCTTAGGGTTTGGGTATATGGTTCGGTCTTAGAGTTAGGGTTAAGGTTTGCTTTAGGGTTAGGGTTAGGGTTAGGGGTTAGGTTCAGGGTTAGGGTTAGTGTTTGGGTTAGGGTTATGTTTAGAGTTTAGTGTTTGGGTTAGGGTTAGGTTTTCCTTTAGGTTTAGGGTTAAGGTTAGGGATTAGGGTTAGGGTTAGGGTTAGAGTTTAGTGTTTGGGACAGAGTTTAGTGTTTGGAATAGTATTTGAGTTACAGTTAGGGTTAGGTTTTCATTTAGGCGTTAGGGTTAGGGTTAGGGTTAGGGTTAGGGTTTGCTTTAGGATTTCCTTTAGGGTTAGGGTCAGAGTTAGGGTTAGGGTTAGGGTTAGGCTTAGGGTTAGGGTTTCCTTTAGGGTTAGAGTTAGGGTTAAGCATTAGCGTCCAGGTTTGTTTTTGGGTTAGGATTAAGGTTTGGGTTAGGGTTATGTTGTGGGCTTACGGTGTGGACTTTAGGGTTTGGGCCTGACTTTGGGGCTTAGGGTTTGGGCTCAGTTTAGTTTTTGGTTTAGGGTCTAGGGTTAGGTGTAGGAGTTAGCACTCAGGTTTGGGTTTGCTTTACGGTTAGGGTTAGGGTTGGGGCTTAGAGTTAGGGTTAGGGTTTGGCTTTGGGTTAAGGTTAGGATTAGGGCTAGGGTATAGTGTTTGCTTTTGTGTTAGGGTTCGGGTTTAGTATTTGGGTTACATTTGGATTAGGGTTAGGTTTAGGGTTAGGCGTTAGGGTTAGGGTTAAGCATTAGCGTTAGGGTTTGTGTTTGGATTTGGGTTAGGGTTAGGGTTTGGGGATATGGTTTGGACTTAGGGTTAGGGTTTGGGCTCAGGTTTCGGGGTTAGGTTTCAGGCTCAGTTTAGTTTTTGGTTTATGGTCTATGGTTAGGGTTAGGGGTTAGGGTTGGGGATTAGGCTTAGGGTTTGTGTTTGGGTTTGGGTTAGGGTTAGGGTTAGAGTTTCGTGTTTGGGTTAGAATTTAGGGTTTGGTTTAGGTTTATGGTTAGAGTTTAGTGTTTGGCTTAGAATTTAATGTTTGGGTTAGGTTTTGGATTTGGGCTAGGGTTAGGGTTAGAGTTGGGGTTAGGCTTAGGGTTTTGGTTAGGGTTAGGGTTAGGGTTTGTGTTTGGGTTTGGTTTAGGGTTAGGGTTAGAGTTTCGTGTTTGGGTTAGAATTTAGGGTTTGTGTTAGGTTTATGGTTAGAGTTTACTGTTTGGGTTAGAATTTGGTTAGGGTTAGGGTTAGGCTTTAGGGTTAATGATAGGCAGTAGTGTTAGGGTTAGGGGTTTGGGTTAGAGTTTAGGGTTTGGGGAGGGTTATGCATTAGGTTAAGGGTTAGCGTTAGGGTTAGGGTTTGGCTTAGGGTTAGTGTGAGTTTTTGGGTTAGGGTTAGAGTTTATTGTTTGGGTTAGACTTAGGGTTAGGCATTTTGGTTAGGATTAGGGTTTGCTTTAGGGTTAGGGTTAGGATTTAGGGTTAGGTTTAGGCTTAGCTTTAGGGTTAGGTTTAGTGTTTGGGTTAGGTTTAGGGTTTGGTTTAGGTTTACGGTTAGGGTTAGGGTTACGGTTGAGGTTTGGGATAGGGTTAGGGTTTGGGCTGATGGTTTGGACTTATGCTTTGGGCCTACGTTTCGGGCTTAGGGTTTAGGGTCAGTTTAGTTTTTGGTTTAGGGTCTAGGGTTAGGGTTTAGCATTCAGATTTCGGTTTCTTTTAGGGTTAGGGTTAGGGTTTGGGCTTAGGGTTCGGGCTTAGGTTTTGGGCTTAGGGTTTGGACTTAGGGTTCGGGCTCAGTTTAGTTTTTCGTTTAGGGTGTACGGTCAGGGTTAGGGGTTAGGGTTAGGTTTAGGGTTTGGGTTAGGGTTACCGTTAGGGTTAGGGTTTGGGTTTGGGTTTGGGCTAGACTTTAGTGTTTGGGTTAGAATTTAGGGTTTGGGTTAGGTTTTGGATTTGGGTTAGGGGTTATGTTTAGCGTTAGGGGTTTAGGTGTTAGGGTTAGGCTTTAGGTTGGGTTTAGGGTTAGGTTTTAGGGTTTGGTCTTACGGTTTGGACTTAGGGTTTGGGCTTAGGATTCGGGCTTGAGGTTCAGGCTTAGGGTTCGGGCTAAGTTTAGGTTTTGATTTAGGGTCTAGGTTTAGGGGTTAGCATTCAGGTTTGTGTTTGGTTTAGGGTTAGAGTTATGGCTTAATATTTGGATTAGAATTTGGGTTAGGGTTAGGCATTAGGGTTAGGGTTAGGCAGTAGGGTTAGCGTTAGGCAGTAGGGTTAGGGTTAGTGTTTGGTTTAGGGTTAGGGTTAGTGTTTGGGTTAGAGTCTAGTGTTGGGGTTAGGGTTAGGCAGTAGGGTGAGGGTTATGGTTTGCTTTATTGTTAGGGTTAGGGTTAGTGTTTGGGTTAGGGTTAGGCATTAGTGTTAGGGTTTGGGTTTGGATTAGGGTTAGAGTTTAGTGTTTGGGTTAGAATTTAGGGTTTGGGTTAGGGTTTCGGTTAGGCATTAGCATTAGGGTTAGGCATTAGTGTCAGGGTTAGGATGAGTTTTTGGGTTAGAGTTAGGGTTAGGCATTAGGGTTAGGTTTAGGGTTTGGGCTTAGGGTTTGGGTATATGGTTCGGTCTTAGAGTTAGGGTTAAGGTTTGCTTTAGGGTTAGGGTTAGGGTTAGGGGTTAGGTTCAGGGTTAGCGTTAGTGTTTGGGTTAGGGTTATGTTTAGAGTTTAGTGTTTGGGTTAGGGTTAGGTTTTCCTTTAGGTTTAGGGTTAAGGTTAGGGATTAGGGTCAGGGTTAGGGTTAGAGTTTAGTGTTTGGGACAGAGTTTAGTGTTTGGAATAGTATTTGAGTTACAGTTAGGGTTAGGTTTTCATTTAGGCGTTAGGGTTAGGGTTAGGGTTAGGGTTAGGGTTTGCTTTAGGATTTCCTTTAGGGTTAGGGTCAGAGTTAGGGTTAGGGTTAGGGTTAGGCTTAGGGTTAGGGTTTCCTTTAGGGTTAGAGTTAGGGTTAAGCATTAGCGTCCAGGTTTGTTTTTGGGTTAGGATTAAGGTTTGGGTTAGGGTTATGTTGTGGGCTTACGGTGTGGACTTAGGGTTTGGGCCTGACTTTGGGGCTTAGGGTTTGGGCTCAGTTTAGTTTTTGGTTTAGGGTCTAGGGTTAGGTGTAGGAGTTAGCACTCAGGTTTGGGTTTGCTTTACGGTTAGGGTTAGGGTTGGGGCTTAGAGTTAGGGTTAGGGTTTGGCTTTGGGTTAAGGTTAGGATTAGGGCTAGGGTATAGTGTTTGCTTTTGTGTTAGGGTTCGGGTTTAGTATTTGGGTTACATTTGGATTAGGGTTAGGTTTAGGGTTAGGCGTTAGGGTTAGGGTTAAGCATTAGCGTTAGGGTTTGTGTTTGGATTTGGGTTAGGGTTAGGGTTTGGGGATATGGTTTGGACTTAGGGTTAGGGTTAGGGTTTGGGCTTAGGTTTCGGGCTTAGGTTTCAGGCTCAGTTTAGTTTTTGGTTTATGGTCTATGGTTAGGGTTAGGGGTTGGGGTTAGGCTTAGGGTTTGGGTTAGGGTTAGGGTTAGAGTTTAGTGTTTGGGTTTGAATTCAGGGTTTGTTTTAGGGTTTGGTTTAGGTTTATGGTTAGAGTTTAGTGTTTGGCTTAGAATTTAATGTTTGGGTTAGGTTTTGGATTTGGGCTAGGGTTAGGGTTAGAGTTGGGGTTAGGCTTAGGGTTTTGGTTAGGGTTAGGGTTAGGGTTTGTGTTTGGGTTTGGTTTAGGGTTAGGGTTAGAGTTTCGTGTTTGGGTTAGAATTTAGGTTTGTTTTAGGGTTTGGTTTAGGTTTATGGCTAGAGTTTACTGTTTGGGTTAGAATTTGGTTAGGGTTAGGGTTAGGCTTTAGGGTTAATGATAGGCAGTAGTGTTAGGGTTAGGGGTTTGGGTTAGAGTTTAGGGTTTGGGGAGGGTTATGCATTAGGTTAAGGGTTAGCGTTAGGGTTAGGGTTTGGCTTAGGGTTAGTGTGAGGTTTTGGGTTAGGGTTAGAGTTCATTGTTTGGGTTAGACTTAGGGTTAGGCATTTTGGTTAGGATTAGGGTTTGCTTTAGGGTTAGGGTTATGATTTAGGGTTAGGTTTAGGCTTAGCTTTAGGGTTAGGTTTAGTGTTTGGGTTAGGTTTAGGGTTTGGTTTAGGTTTACGGTTAGGGTTAGGGTTACGGTTGAGGTTTGGGATAGGGTTAGGGTTTGGGCTGATGGTTTGGACTTATGCTTTGGGCCTACGTTTCGGGCTTAGGGTTTAGGGTCAGTTTAGTTTTTGGTTTAGGGTCTAGGGTTAGGGTTTAGCATTCAGATTTCGGTTTCTTTTAGGGTTAGGGTTAGGGTTTGGGCTTAGGGTTCGGGCTTAGGTTTTGGGCTTAGGGTTTGGACTTAGGGTTCGGGCTCAGTTTAGTTTTTCGTTTAGGGTGTACGGTCAGGGTTAGGGGTTAGGGTTAGGTTTAGGGTTTGGGTTAGGGTTACCGTTAGGGTTAGGGTTTGGGTTTGGGCTAGACTTTAGTGTTTGGGTTAGAATTTAGGGTTTGGGTTAGGTTTTGGATTTGGGTTAGGGGTTATGTTTAGCGTTAGGGGTTTAGGTGTTAGGGTTAGGCTTTAGGTTGGGTTTAGGGTTAGGTTTTAGGGTTTGGTCTTACGGTTTGGACTTAGGGTTTGGGCTTAGGATTCGGGCTTGAGGTTCAGGCTTAGGGTTCGGGCTAAGTTTAGGTTTTGATTTAGGGTCTAGGTTTAGGGGTTAGCATTCAGGTTTGTGTTTGGTTTAGGGTTAGAGTTATGGCTTAATATTTGGATTAGAATTTGGGTTAGGGTTAGGCATTAGGGTTAGGGTTAGGCAGTAGGGTTAGCGTTAGGCAGTAGGGTTAGGGTTAGTGTTTGGTTTAGGGTTAGGGTTAGTGTTTGGGTTAGAGTCTAGTGTTGGGGTTAGGGTTAGGCAGTAGGGTGAGGGTTATGGTTTGCTTTATTGTTAGGGTTAGGGTTAGTGTTTGGGTTAGGGTTAGGCATTAGTGTTAGGGTTTGGGTTTGGATTAGGGTTAGAGTTTAGTGTTTGGGTTAGAATTTAGGGTTTGGGTTAGGGTTTCGGTTAGGCATTAGCATTAGGGTTAGGCATTAGTGTCAGGGTTAGGATGAGTTTTTGGGTTAGAGTTAGGGTTAGGCATTAGGGTTAGGTTTAGGGTTTGGGCTTAGGGTTTGGGTATATGGTTCGGTCTTAGAGTTAGGGTTAAGGTTTGCTTTAGGGTTAGGGTTAGGGTTAGGGGTTAGGTTCAGGGTTAGGGTTAGTGTTTGGGTTAGGGTTATGTTTAGAGTTTAGTGTTTGGGTTAGGGTTAGGTTTTCCTTTAGGTTTAGGGTTAAGGTTAGGGATTAGGGTTAGGGTTAGGGTTAGAGTTTAGTGTTTGGGACAGAGTTTAGTGTTTGGGGTAGTATTTGAGTTACAGTTAGGGTTAGGTTTTCGTTTAGGCGTTAGGGTTAGGGTTAGGGTTAGGGTTAGGGTTTGCTTTAGGATTTCCTTTAGGGTTAGGGTCAGAGTTAGGGTTAGGGTTAGGGTTAGGCTTAGGGTTAGGGTTTCCTTTAGGGTTAGAGTTAGGGTTAAGCATTAGCGTCCAGGTTTGTTTTTGGGTTAGGATTAAGGTTTGGGTTAGGGTTATGTTGTGGGCTTACGGTGTGGACTTAGGGTTTGGGCCTGACTTTGGGCTTAGGGTTTGGGCTCAGTTTAGTTTTTGGTTTAGGGTCTAGGGTTAGGTGTAGGAGTTAGCACTCAGGTTTGGGTTTGCTTTACGGTTAGGGTTAGGGTTGGGGCTTAGAGTTAGGGTTAGGGTTTGGCTTTGGGTTAAGGTTAGGATTAGGGCTAGGGTATAGTGTTTGCTTTTGTGTTAGGGTTCGGGTTTTGTATTTGGGTTACATTTGGATTAGGGTTAGGTTTAGGGTTAGGCGTTAGGGTTAAGCATTAGCGTTAGGGTTTGTGTTTGGATTTGGGTTAGGGTTAGGGTTTGGGGATATGGTTTGGACTTAGGGTTAGGGTTAGGGTTTGGGCTTAGGTTTCGGGCTTAGGTTTCGGGCTCAGTTTAGTTTTTGGTTTAGGGTCTATGTTTAGGGTTAGGGGTTAGGGTTGGGGTTAGTCTTAGGGTTTGTGTTTGGGTTAGGGTTAGAGTTTAGTGTTTGGGTTTGAATTCAGGGTTTGTTTTAGGGTTTGGTTTAGGTTTATGGTTAGAGTTTAGTGTTTGGCTTAGAATTTAATGTTTGGGTTAGGTTTTGGATTTGGGCTAGGGTTAGGGTTAGAGTTGGGGTTAGGCTTAGGGTTTTGGTTAGGGTTAGGGTTACCGTTAGGGTTAGGGTTACCGTTAGGGTTAGGGTTACGGTTAGGCTTAGGGTTTGTGTTTGGGTTTGGGTTAGGGTTAGGGTTAGAGTTTCGTGTTTGGGTTAGAATTTAGGGTTTGTGTTAGGTTTATGGTTAGAGTTTACTGTTTGGGTTAGAATTTGGTTAGGGTTAGGGTTAGGCTTTAGGGTTAATGATAGGCAGTAGTGTTAGGGTTAGGGGTTTGGGTTAGAGTTTAGGGTTTGGGGAGGGTTATGCATTAGGTTAAGGGTTAGCGTTAGGGTTAGGGTTTGGCTTAGGGTTAGTGTGAGGTTTTGGGTTAGGGTTAGAGTTCATTGTTTGGGTTAGACTTAGGGTTAGGCATTTTGGTTAGGATTAGGATTTGCTTTAGGGTTAGGGTTAGGATTTAGGTTTAGGTTTAGGCTTAGCTTGAGGGTTAGGTTTAGTGTTTGGGTTAGGTTTAGGGTTTGGTTTAGGTTTACGGTTAGGGTTAGGGTTACGGTTGAGGTTTGGGATAGGGTTAGGGTTTGGGCTGATGGTTTGGACTTATGCTTTGGGCCTACGTTTCGGGCTTAGGGTTTAGGGTCAGTTTAGTTTTTGGTTTAGGGTCTAGGGTTAGGGTTTAGCATTCAGATTTCGGTTTCTTTTAGGGTTAGGGTTAGGGTTTGGGCTTAGGGTTCGGGCTTAGGTTTTGGGCTTAGGGTTTGGACTTAGGGTTCGGGCTCAGTTTAGTTTTTCGTTTAGGGTGTACGGTCAGGGTTAGGGGTTAGGGTTAGGTTTAGGGTTTGGGTTAGGGTTACCGTTAGGGTTAGGGTTTGGGTTTGGGTTTGGGCTAGACTTTAGTGTTTGGGTTAGAATTTAGGGTTTGGGTTAGGTTTTGGATTTGGGTTAGGGGTTATGTTTAGCGTTAGGGGTTTAGGTGTTAGGGTTAGGCTTTAGGTTGGGTTTAGGGTTAGGTTTTAGGGTTTGGTCTTACGGTTTGGACTTAGGGTTTGGGCTTAGGATTCGGGCTTGAGGTTCAGGCTTAGGGTTCGGGCTAAGTTTAGGTTTTGATTTAGGGTCTAGGTTTAGGGGTTAGCATTCAGGTTTGTGTTTGGTTTAGGGTTAGAGTTATGGCTTAATATTTGGATTAGAATTTGGGTTAGGGTTAGGCATTAGGGTTAGGGTTAGGCAGTAGGGTTAGCGTTAGGCAGTAGGGTTAGGGTTAGTGTTTGGTTTAGGGTTAGGGTTAGTGTTTGGGTTAGAGTCTAGTGTTGGGGTTAGGGTTAGGCAGTAGGGTTAGGGTTATGGTTTGCTTTATTGTTAGGGTTAGGGTTAGTGTTTGGGTTAGGGTTAGGCATTAGTGTTAGGGTTTGGGTTATGATTAGGGTTAGAGTTTAGTGTTTGGGTTAGAATTTAGGGTTTGGGTTAGGGTTTCGGTTAGGCATTAGCATTAGGGTTAGGCATTAGTGTCAGGGTTAGGATGAGTTTTTGGGTTAGAGTTAGGGTTAGGCATTAGGGTTAGGTTTATGGTTCGGGTTTGGGCTTAGGGTTTGGGCTTAGGGTTTGGGTATATGGTTCGGTCTTAGAGTTAGGGTTAAGGTTTGCTTTAGGGTTAGGGTTAGGGTTAGGGGTTAGGTTCAGGGTTAGGGTTAGTGTTTGGGTTAGGGTTATGTTTAGAGTTTAGTGTTTGGGTTAGGGTTAGGTTTTCCTTTAGGTTTAGGGTTAAGGTTAGGGATTAGGGTTAGGGTTAGGGTTAGAGTTTAGTGTTTGGGACAGAGTTTAGTGTTTGGGGTAGTATTTGAGTTACAGTTAGGGTTAGGTTTTCGTTTAGGCGTTAGGGTTAGGGTTAGGTTTAGGGTTTGCTTTAGGATTTCCTTTAGGGTTAGGGTCAGAGTTAGGGTTAGGGTTAGGGTTAGGCTTAGGGTTAGGGTTTCCTTTAGGGTTAGAGTTAGGGTTAAGCATTAGCGTCCAGGTTTGTTTTTGGGTTAGGATTAAGGTTTGGGTTAGGGTTATGTTGTGGGCTTACGGTGTGGACTTAGGGTTTGGGCCTGACTTTGGGCTTAGGGTTTGGGCTCAGTTTAGTTTTTGGTTTAGGGTCTAGGGTTAGGTGTAGGAGTTAGCACTCAGGTTTGGGTTTGCTTTACGGTTAGGGTTAGGGTTGGGGCTTAGAGTTAGGGTTAGGGTTTGGCTTTGGGTTAAGGTTAGGATTAGGGCTAGGGTATAGTGTTTGCTTTTGTGTTAGGGTTCGGGTTTAGTATTTGGGTTACATTTGGATTAGGGTTAGGTTTAGGGTTAGGCGTTAGGGTTAGGGTTAAGCATTAGCGTTAGGGTTTGTGTTTGGATTTGGGTTAGGGTTAGGGTTTGGGGATATGGTTTGGACTTAGGGGTAGGGTTAGGGTTTGGGCTTAGGTTTCGGGCTTAGGTTTCGGGCTCAGTTTAGTTTTTGGTTTATGGTCTATGGTTAGGGTTAGGGGTTGGGGTTAGGCTTAGGGTTTGTGTTTGGGTTAGGGTTAGAGTTTAGTGTTTGGGTTTGAATTCAGGGTTTGTTTTAGGGTTTGGTTTAGGTTTATGGTTAGAGTTTAGTGTTTGGCTTAGAATTTAATGTTTGGGTTAGGTTTTGGATTTGGGCTAGGGTTAGGGTTAGAGTTGGGGTTAGGCTTAGGGTTTTGGTTAGGGTTACCGTTAGGGTTAGGGTTACGGTTAGGCTTAGGGTTTGTGTTTGGGTTTGGGTTAGGGTTAGGGTTAGAGTTTCGTGTTTGGGTTAGAATTTAGGGTTTGTGTTAGGTTTATGGTTAGAGTTTACTGTTTGGGTTAGAATTTGGTTAGGGTTAGGGTTAGGCTTTAGGGTTAATGTTAGGCAGTAGTGTTAGGGTTAGGGGTTTGGGTTAGAGTTTAGGGTTTGGGGAGGGTTATGCATTAGGTTAAGGGTTAGTGTTAGGGTTAGTGTGAGGTTTTGGGTTAGGGTTAGAGTTCATTGTTTGGGTTAGACTTAGGGTTAGGCATTTTGGTTAGGATTAGGATTTGCTTTAGGGTTAGGGTTAGGATTTAGGTTTAGGTTTAGGCTTAGCTTGAGGGTTAGGTTTAGTGTTTGGGTTAGGTTTAGGGTTTGGTTTAGGTTTACAGTTAGGGTTAGGGTTACGGTTGAGGTTTGGGATAGGGTTAGGGTTTGGGCTGATGGTTTGGACTTATGCTTTGGGCCTATGTTTCGGGCTTAGGGTTTAGGGTCAGTTTAGTTTTTGGTTTAGGGTTTAGGGTTAGGGTTTAGCATTCAGATTTCGGTTTCTTTTAGGGTTAGGGTTAGGGTTTGGGCTTAGGGTTCGGGCTTAGGTTTTGGGCTTAGGGTTTGGACTTAGGGTTCGGGCTCAGTTTAGTTTTTCGTTTAGGGTGTACGGTCAGGGTTAGGGGTTAGGGTTAGGCTTAGGGTTTGTGTTTGGGTTAGGGTTAGGGTTTAGTGTTTGGGTTTGAATTCAGGGTTTGTTTTAGGGTTTGGTTTAGGTTTATGGTTAGAGTTTAGTGTTTGGCTTAGAATTTAATGTTTGGGTTAGGTTTTGGATTTGGGCTAGGGTTTATATTTAGCGTTAGGGGTTTCGGTTTAGGTGTTAGGGTTAGGCTTTAGGTTAGGGTTAGGGTTAGGGTTTAGTATTTGGGTAAAAATTTGGTTTAGGGTTAGGTTTACGGTTAGGCGGTAGGGTTAGGGTAGTGTTAGGGTTTGCTTTAGGGTTAGGATTATTGCTTAGGGTTAGGTTTCAGGTTGGGCTTAGTGTTTGGGTAGAGTTTATTGTTTGAGTTAGGTATTAGGGTTAGGGTTACGGGTTGCTTTAGGATTAGGGTTAGTGTTAGGGTTAATCATTACTGTTAGGGTTAGTGTTTGTGTTTGGGTGAGGTTGAGGGTTAGGGTTAGGGTTTAGGGTGTGGCCTTACGGTTTGGACTTAGGGTTCGGGCTTAGGGTTCAAGATAAGTTTAGGCTTTGGTTTAGGGTCTAGGGTTAGGCATTAGCATTCAGGTTTGGGTTTGGTTTTTGGGTTAGGGTTATGGTTTAGTGTTAGGGTTAGGAGTTAGGGTTAGGGTTAGAATTTATGGTTTGTATTAGGTTTATGGTTAGAGTTTAGTGTTTGGGTTAGAAATTTATGGTTTGGGTTAGGTTAATGTTAGAGTTTAGAGTTAGGGTTAGAATTTAGGGTTTGTGTTAGGTTTATGGTTAGAGGTTAGGGTTTGGGTTAGAATTTAGGGTTTGGGTTAGAGTTTGGTTTAGGTTTATTTTTAGCGTTTATTGTTTGGGTTAGAATTTGGGTTACGGTTAGGGTTAGGCATTAGGGTTAGGGTTAGGCAGTAGGGTTAGGGTTAGGCTTAGGGTTTGCTTTAGGGTTATGGTTAGAGTTTAGTGTTTCGGTTAGGCATTAGGGTTAGGGTTAGAGTTTAATGTTTGGGTTAGAATTTAGGTTTATGGTTGGAGTTTAGTGTTTTGGTTAAATTTAGGGTTTGGGTTAGGGTTTGAGTTTGGTATATGGTTCGAGTTTAGTGTTTGGGTTGGAATTTGGGTTAGGGTTAGGCCTTAGGTTTAGGGTTAGGTATTAGGGTGAGGGTTAGGGTTAGGCATTAGGGTTATGATTAGTTTTTAGCTTAGGTTTTAGGCTGTAGGGTTATGATTAGTTTTTGGGTTAGGGTTTAGGCTATAGGGTTAGGGTTCAGGGTTAGGGTTAGGGTTTGAGGTTAGGGTTTGAGCTCAGTTTAGTTTTTGGTTTAGGGTCTAGGGTTAGGGCTTAGCATTCAGGTTAGGGTTTTCTTTAGGGTTAGGCATTAGGGTTGGGGTTAGGCCTTAAGGTTAGGGTTAGTGTTTAGTGTTTTAGACAGAGGTCAATGTTTGGGATAGAATTTGGGTTACGGTTTGGGTTAGGGTTACGGTTAGGATTAGGGTTAATATTTGGGTTAGGGAGATTAGTGTTTGGGTTAGGTATTAGGGTTAGGCATTAGGTTAGCTTTAGGGTTAGCATCTACGTTTAGGGTTTGCTTTAGGGTTAGGGTTAGGCATTACAGTTAGGCATTACGCTTAGGGTTAGGCATTAGGGTTAGGCCATTAGGGTTATGGTTAGGGTTAGGGTTTGGGTTAGGGTAAGGGTTACAGTTAGGGTTAGTGTTAGAATTTAGGGTTTGTGTTAGGGTTAGAGTTTAGTTTTTGGGTTAGAATTTGGGGTTTGGGTTAGGATTTGAGTTAGCTTTATGGTTATTGTTTGGGTTATGTTTTGGATTTGGGTTAGGTGTTATGTTTAGCGTTAGGGGTTTGGGTTAGGGTTATGGTTACGTGGTAGCGTTAGGTTTCAGTGTAGGGGTAGGTTAGTGCTTGAGTTAGAGTTAGGGAGTTTAGTGTTTGGGTTAGGCATCAGGGTTAGCTATCAGGGTTAGGGTTAGGGTTTGCTTTAGGTTTACGTTTGGGCATTAGGGTTTGACATTTGGCTTAGGGTTAGGGTTTAGGGTTTGGGTTTGGGTTAGGGTTTGGGAGTTTAGCATTAGGGTTAGAATTTAGGGTTTTGGTTAGGTTTATGTTTAGAGTTTAGCGTTTTGGTTGGAATTTAGGGTTTGGGATAGAGTTTGGTTTAGGGTTATGGTTAGAATTTAGTGTTTGAGTTAGAATTTAACGTTTGGGTTAGTTTTATGGTTAGAGTTTAGTATTTGAGTTAGGTTTTGGATTTGGGTAGGGGTTAGGTTTAGCGTTACGTGTTTTGGTTTAGGTGTTAGGGTTAGGGGTGAGGTTAGGGTTAGAGTTAGGATTTGCATTTAGGTTAGGGTTACCGTTAGGGTTAGGGTTAGGGTTAGAGTTTACGGTTAGGCTTACTGTTAGGGTTAGGGTTTGTGTTTGGGTTAGGGTTAGGGTTAGAGTTTAGCGTTTGGATTAGAATTTTGGGTTTGGGTTATAGTTTGCTTTAGTTTTATGGTTAGAGTTTAGTGTTTCAGTTAGAATTTGGGTTATGGTTACGGTTAGGCAGTAGCGTTAGGGTTTGCTTTAGGGTTAGGGTTAATTTTTGGGTTAGGGTTTAGTGTTTGGTTTAGGGTTAGGTGTAGGGTTAGGTTTTGGTTTTGGATTAGGTTTAGAGTTTAGTGTTTGGGTCAGAATTTAGGGTTTTGGTTAGGGTTTGGGTTAAGTTCATTGTTAGAGTTTAGTGTTTGGCTTAGAATTTAATGTTTGGGGTAGGTTTTGGATTTGGGTTAGTGGTTATGTTTAGCATTAGGGCTTTAGGTGTTAGGGTTAGGCTCTAGGTTAGGTTTAGGATTAGGATTAGGGTTACGGTTTAGGCTTTGGGCATACTGTTTGGACTTAGGATTTGGGCTGAGGGTTTGTGCTTAGGGTTCAGGCTCAGTTTAGTTTTTGGGTTTGGGTCTAGGTTTAGGGTTAGGGGTTAGCATTCGGGTTTGGGTTTGCTTTAGGGTTACGGTTAGGCATTAGGGTTAGTGTTAGGCATTAGGGTGAGGGTTAGGGTTAGACATTAAGGTTACGATTAGTGTTTGGGTTAGGGTTTGGTGTATAGGGTTAGTGCTTAGGGTTAGGGTTAGGGTTAGTGTTTGGGTTAGGGTTTGGGCTTATGGTTCAGGTTTACGGTTCGGGCTTAGCTTTTGGGCTCAGTTTAGTATTTGGTTTAGGGTCTAGGTTAAGGTTTATGGGTTTGCTTTCAGCTGTGGTTTTGCTTCAGGGTTAGGCATTAGGTTTAGGGTTAGGGTTAGTGATTGGGTTAGGTTTAGGGTTTCCTTTGCGGTTAGGGTTTGGGCTTAGGGTTTCGGCTTGGAGTGTTAGCTTAGGTTTCGGGCTCAGTTTAGTTTTTGGTTTAGGGTCTAGGGTTAAGGGTTTAAGGGTTAGCATTCAAGTATGTGTTTGCCTTAGGGTTAGGCATTTGGGTTAGGGTCATGCATTAGCATTAGGGTTAGGCATTAGTGTAGGGTTGGGCATTAAGGTTAGGGTTAGGGTTTGGTCTATATAGTTTGGGTTAGGGTTTGATTTAGGGTTAGGGTTAGGGATTGGGCTTAGGGTTTTAGCTTAGGGTTTGGGCTCCATTTAGTTTTTGGTTTAGGGTCTAGAGTTAGGGTTTAGCATTCAGGTTTGGGTTAGGGTTAGGCATTAGGGTTAGGCATTAAGGTTAGGGTTAGTGTTTGCGTTAGGGTTAGAGTTAGTGTTTGGTTTAGGGTTAGAGTTTAGGATAGAGTTTAGTGTTTGGGATAGGATTAGGCATTAGGGTTTGGTTTTCGGTTTGGATTAGGGTTAGAGTTTAGTGTTTGGGTTAGAATTTTATGGTTTGGGTTAGTTTAATATTAGAGTTTAGGGTTTAGCTAGGTTTTGGGTTAGGTTAATGTTAGAGTTTAGTCTTTGGTTTAGGGTTAGAGTTACGGTTAGGGTTAGAATTTAGGGTTAGGGTTAGGGTTAGGGTTAGAGTTTAGTGTTAGGGTTAGAATTTAGGGTTTCGGTTCGAGTTTGGTTTAGGTTTATAGTTAAGAGTTTAGTGTTTGTGTTAGAATTTAGGGTTTGGGTTAGGATTTGAGTTAGGTTTATGGTTAGAGTTTAGTGTTTGGGTTAGGTTTTGGATTTGGGTTAGGAGTTATGTTTAGCTTTAGGGGTTTAGGTGTTAGTGTTAGGGTTAGGGTTTGGGCTTAAGGTTCGGGCTCTGTTTAGGTTTTGGTTTTAGGGTCTAGGGTTAGGGTTAGGGGTTAGCCTTCAGGTTTGGTTTGCTTTAGGTTTAGGGTTAGGGATAGGGATAGGGTTAGGGTTACAGTTAGGGTTTGGGCTTTAGGGTTCGGGCTCAGTTTAGTTTTTGGGTTAGGGTTTAGGATTAGTATTAGGGGTTAGCTTTCGGGTTTTGGTTTGCTTTAGGCTTAGGGTTAGGCATTAGGGTGAGGGTTAGGTTTAGGCATTAGGGTTACGATTAGTATTTGGGTTAGGGTTTGAGCTATAGGGTTTGGGTTAGAGTTAGGGTTAGGTTTAGGGTTTGCTTTAGGGTTAGGGTTAGTGTTTGGGTTTAGGGTTCGGGCTTAGGGTCTGGGCTCAGTTTAATATTTGGTTTAGCATCTACTGTTTGGGTTATGGGTTTGCATTCAGCTTTGAGTTTGCTTCAGGGTTAGGCATGAGGTTTAGGGTTAGGGTTAGTGTTACGTTTAGTGTTTGGGTTAGGGTTAGGTTTAGGGTTTTGCTTTGCAGTTAGTTTTAGGGTTTGGGCTTAGCCTTTTAGCTTAGGTTTCAGGCTCATTTTAGTTTTTGATTTAGGGTCTATGGTTTGGGGTTAGCATTCAGGTTTGGGTTTGCTTTAGGGTTAGGCATTCGGGTTAGGGTCAGGCGTTATTGTTAGGCATTAGGGTTATGGTTGGGCATTAATGTTAGGGTTAGTGTTTGGGCTATAGGGTTTGTCTTAGGGTTCAGGGTTAGGGTTTGATTTAGGGTTAGGCATTAGGGTTAGGCTTAGGGTTAGGGTTTGTGTTAATTATAGTGTTTAGTGTTTGGTTTAGAATTCAGGGTTTGGGTTAGGTTTATGGTTAGAGTTTAGTGTTAGGGTTAGAATTTAATGTTTGGGTTAGGCATTAGGGTTGGGGTTAGGCAGTAGTGTTAGGGTTTGGGTTAGGGTTAGAGTTTAGTGTTTGGGTTAGGTTTTGGGGATTTTCGTTTTTGTATTATAATTTAGGGTTAGGGGTTAGGGTTAGAGTTCAGTGTTTGGGTTAGAATTTATTGTTTGGGTTAGGTTTAGGGTTAGGGTTTGCTTTAGAGTTAGGGTTGGTATTAGCTTTAGGGTTAGGGTTAGGGTTTGCTTTAGGGTTACAGTTTGCATTAGGGTTAGGTTTAGTCTTAGTGTTAGTCATTAGGGTTACGATTAGGGTTTGGGTTTGGTTCAGGGTTAGAGTTTAGTGTTTGGGTTTGAATTTAGGATTTGTGTTTAGGTCTGGGTTAGGTGAATAGTTATAGTTTAGTGTTTTGGTTAAAGTTTAATGTTTGGGTTAGGGGTTATGTTTAGCATTAGGGGTTATGGTTACGTTTCGGTTTAGGTGTTAGGGTTAGGCTTTAGGTCTTGGGGTTAAGGTTATGGGCAAGGTTTAGGGTTAGAGTTAGTCTACAGCTGAATTATTTTCCAGCAGCCCCTGAGGTGCATAGAAACAGAGAAGCTGTCATTAACTATTTTTATTCTGTGTTTTGATAAAGGTTCTAAATCTGCAGGTGCCTAAAAATGTTAGCATTTTTTTTATTGACTTTTAAAAATTTTATCTTTCACTTATACATATTTGCACACACATACTTCTCTTTTATTAGACGTTGTTTCTCCCTTTTGTTTCCTCCCCTTTCTCCCCTACCAATAAAGGTGGAGTGGGGTATAAAGAAGAGAAAAATTGCATTCCTGCATGTTGCTCTAAAGTCAAGACTGTTACAATAATTTTGTATATTTTTCTAAAAATATCCTCCTACAAGTACAAATGACATTACAGTGATATTTTTCCCCCTAGAGTTTAGATTTAATAGAAACACTGTTGACAAGTCCTGACTTCAGTCTGAGTATCCCACTTTGAGTGGGCCAAAATCGCTGTGGGCCAGAAGAGGCTGACCCAGAAAAGATAAATTAAGAGGAAGGTGGCAAGCAGTAAATAACAGCTGCAGCTGAAAAAGGACATAAAACTGTTTTTATGATGGTATGACAGGAAAAAAACCTAAGTGGAGGAAAGATGGCTTTGCTAATAAATGACGAATGGTGTAGCTCTGAAAATTTTACTCTGAAATGAAAATTTAGCTCTGAAATGATTTTATGGAAGTAATATTAAAGCAGCCTATGCAAAGATATATTTGCAAAGTAGAAGCGTAAACAGCTTTAACCTAACTAGGAGACATATGGCTGCATTTCCTATGGCAAAACCCAGTATGCAATGCCAGTTGGTGCTCTCAGGACAGAAAATGTGTGCTACTTGCACTTTCATTATGAATTTGCTCTCAATCAGCCACAGAATTGTTCCAGGACCCATGCTCTGACACTTATCCTTGGCGTAAGGAAGCAAGCAGTAGTCCCCGGAATAAGCTCCCCTCACATGCACCCTGGGCTGGTCCTTAATGTTAATTGTAATTCAGTGAAGTGTCATAACAGGGCATGTAATAACAGGAACTTCTCAAAGGCATCTGCAAACTCTCAAACCCAAACAATAATAAAAAAGTCTGTTTGGTTTCAGTGTGATGCACATTTGACTCAGTGGAATGTTAAGTCTCTGAAAGTCTTAGAAATGAAACCAGAAAGAATATACCTCAGGGAAGAAATCTTTTACTTCCAGAGAGGCTGGGAGTCAGCTGCTTGGCTCAGGATTTCAATTCTGGTTTTGTAATGTAAGGAGAGATGTTTGTAATGCAAATCACCCACAAAGGAAAGTGGGTGATCCAAATCCTGCCATAATCTTGCAAACACCATAAAACCCAGTTTACTCAATCATTTGATGCCTTTTTTGCCCCACGTGTTAAGCTGACAAGGCAGGATTTACAAAGTGTTCCTTGTGGGATGGGACAAAAAGAAAAGAAAAATTGTAAAAGCATGTAACACTTTAATTAGGCCTTTGTGTAACACTTAGTAATGAGGTCATTGCCTCTTTCAATACGGTCTGGTACTAAAGGACTTGCTTTCAATCCTTTTCCAGTCTCCCTTTATCTGTGACTGGAGTCACTGGGCAAATGATGTTCTTACAAACTGGATTAGTGGCTCCTCCATACCATGCAGTCTGTAGAAAAATTTTATTAGGAATTTGGTGACTTCATTTATATCTGAGGAACCATTCCAAAGAGGAGAGTTTGCTTCTGTCCCTTGATCCTTCCCACTGTAGCCCCTTGGGCAGCACATCACCTCTCTCTGTTTATCTTCTTGCTCTTAGGTGGGCCTGTTGTAGATGCAAGTAGCTGCTCAAGAGGGATGATTTTTCCACTCCTTGAAAAGATTTGGGATTAAAAATAAAATCACATCCCAAATCAGCATAAAAGGCTGAAATGTTGTCAATTTCTGTGACTCAAACAGTTGAAGGGGAGAAAACAAAACAGTTGAAAGAACAAAATTACCCTAGCAATTATGGTAACATTTTATCCTTTTACTATGCATTCATTTAAATTTTTAAACAAAATGCTTCCAACTGAAAAATATTACTTATTTTAGGAAATATTAAAATGTGGTATTTCTGAGGATATTTTTTGAAAATGAAACATTCATAGAAAATTTCATAGAAAAGCATTCATGGAAAATGTCAAAGAATTGGCAGCATCCAATAGGAATCTGGGGATTTGGGGTTTGGGTTTGGTTTTTTTGTTGTTGTTTTGTTTTGGTTTTTTTTAAATTCCCTATTAACTATGTGTGCAGGCACTTCAGAAAAAGCACTACAATTAAAATAAAATACTGATACATCAAGGTTCTTTCAAAAACAACAGCCCCTATATCTCATACTCAAAACTTTGCAACACATATATCTCTCTCATCGAAAATAAACTTATGGGTAGCCAGAGTTCTAATGCAAGAGCAAGATTTTGCCCATTTTACAGAGATTTATTTTTAAAAGATTATTTTTATATTTTTTATATTTTTATATTATTTTTATTATTATTAAAAGATTATTTTACCAGATCTATAAAGCAAAAATAACTTCTCTGGGAAATAATAGCATGCTAACAAAAGAAGGTTTTGTTTCTAGCAGGGATGCACGAGTAACAGAAGGAACACATAGCATCTTCCTGGGGCAGGTGGATAATAATGGCCTAAGAATAGAAGACAAACCTAAAGGCAACAGAAGGATGATTAATTATTATTGAAGAAAGCCCAACAGGTATCTAGGAATAAAATTTGTGATTTGTCACAAGCTGTGAGTGGAAAACAATAAAAACCTGGAACAAAGAGGAACACTGTATGCAGTATAGTGGATGTAAGACATGCATCTTTTTTTTTTTTTTTTTTACATCTTTATCTAGGCCTGTAAAGGCTAGCATAGATAGGAAAATAAATAAGGTTGTATTATCTTGAGATCCTGGTATAAAAGTGATAATTCCTCCTATGACATTAGAGTATTATTTTTTTAAAAAACTGTTATTTTATTAATTTTAATAGCTTTGCTCTGAGGATTTTTAGCAGCAAGTATAATCAGAAAAAAATAACCATTGGTTTACAGGAGTATCCTGATGTGATGAGAGTATTCTCATTTTGTTGCTTTCCTGTATATGTCATGAAAGCCAAAAACTTCTAAATACCTTCCACTCCAGTCATGTTCTGTCTAGAAAAAGGATTATCAAGAGATTCGTTTATGCATTGTTTGAAATCTTTCTTGGAGAGGTCAGCTCCCTTGAGAACTGATACTAGCAATTTGTTCAGAAGCATAACTAGCTGTTTGCATCATCTTTCTTCTAGTTGTGCAAGTTCTTGGACTAAATTAGGCTGAAATAGAAGTGTTTGAGTTGATGTTTCTATTCAAGACATTTTCTATAGAAAGGACTGGGGGACAATTGCACCCGCTTTGCTCAGCACAGTGATCTATAAAGTTTTGTTTGTGTGTGAAAGGAAGTGTCTCCTGCTTTTGCCTGAACTATGAAGTTCTCTTTTGGCAGTTCAGGTTAAAATTGGCATTTTTTTAAGAGCTTGTTAGTTAGTCCCCTCTGGCAGCTGCCATCTTCAGAGTATAGTTGCATTTGCCATCACATCTGACACTCTCTGCAGGGGTTCTTGTCAGTACGTGTTGGCTGTGTGATGCCTTAATACTAATGCACCAATCAAATGGAGAGCTTAATGCTTTATAGAACATTACAAAAATATGTGCATAGTCTTTACATCTGGGGTGATGTGCAAGCTGCAGAATAAGAAACAGGTGAGTTTAAAAAAAAAAAAAAAGGCTTTATGAATGCAAGGCTATTAACTCCCTACCTGTGTGGTTTGATTAGCATAGGCAGAACTATGCTCAAGGAGGAATGCCAAGGAGATTCAGATGTCCCTTGCACAACCTTAAATTTGATACATTTCTGACAGTGTTCCTACAGCTTAGTCTGATATTATGGGCTAGATGCAACATGTTTCTGGGTCAGCTGCTCCAGCCTTTGCTATGCAGACAGGATAATCTGAAATCTGTGAACTTTTGTGAGGGAATGATATAATTCCAGGTCCTGGGGGCAGGAGTGGACTGAATATGTTGTTATTTCATTACTACATATCCCCCTTCCCTGCCTTGCCCCATCTTCTGTGCTTAAATAGCAATGGATGCCAGGCTTTTCCAGCCTCCTAGTTCATGCTGAGGAGTGCAGTTTGTTCTGTGTTGGAACTTCCTGGGGTGCTTATCCTGTCCAAGGGATCAAATAATCCAAAATGTCCTGGAGGCAAGGCAAAACCATGGAGTTGGACCAGCACATGATGAACAATTGGTATCCTCCTGATAGTGCAGCATGTGTATCCTATACAGTGTGTGTTGTTTCTCACAACTTGCTCCCACTTTCTATCATCCTATAAAGCAACTTTTTAAAATTATAGAACCATGGAGAGTCTCAGCTGGATGTGAAATAATGCAGTGTAGGTTGTCCTAACTCCACAATACTGTGAAAATTGGTTATAGTCCCTGCAAAACCCCTTGGCACAGGATATGCATGATAAGCCCTAAGAATGATGGCTTGTTCACAGCAGTGGGCCACACAGTCTTCCAAAAGGGGAAAGTGATTCTTACTAGTCTGATCTAAAGATGATCAACAGTAGGTATGTGCTGGCAGATATCTTTAGGAAGGGCCAGTCCCTGATAATGCAATGGAACAATTTAGTTCCTAGAACAAAAAATGAAGGGCACCTGTCACTTCAGGAAAACAGCATATGATTCGCATTTTGAACTCTTGGATTACAAAAAGTGTGGTTTTTAGCCTTAGTATGTAAATGCAAAATTATATGTCTGTTAAACCATTCAAGAGCTAATGTGCTTCTGGCTGCAATTGACTGCATTAATGACTACTGTACACAGTTCAAGACATATTCTGGAAAGTGATGTATGCCATCTATTTATTGGTTGCTTAGTAAAGGGATATGCAGGAAAGCATTAACATGTGTTATCAACTCTTTTTTAAAAGAGTTTACATTGTGAGCTTTTACTTCCATGCTTGTCATCTTAAACCTGTGATTTGTCCCTGTTCCACAGTAGTCTGTCTTACAGCTGCAGGAGCTCTTTGTATCTGTTAAGCCCCAAGAGTGACTACAATTAAGATGTTCTTATTCTTGCTGATACAAAAAGGTCTTCTTAAAGAAGCCTGCCTTTTTTAATTTTTTATTCTTCTCCCTGATTTTTTTTTCTTTTTTTCATGAAGTGTCAAATAACTAAAATGAGCATTTATTTTCACAGCTTTGCAAATTAGACGCTCATCAGTTTCAGGGGAAGTAATAGATATTGAATTAATGAGATTGTGTAAATGGTGTTCTAGTGTATCTATCTGTGTTATTGATTTAGTATCTGATCCTTTAATGGCATACAACTTTTGTTGACTATATGTAAATGTAGTGGTGGTTAGGTCTCCTCCAGAGATATGAATTACGCTTTCAAGATTTAAAGCATTTTAACAAAGCTTGGACTGAGAAGTCTACATCCTATACTTTTGAAAGCTGTCTAGTCTTAGACATGGAGGTTTCTTTAAAGACTTGTCCCCAGATGTAAGCACCAAACACTTTTAAAAACCTCTCTTGGTGCATAATGCTCTCATTTTAAATATATATAGAATTAGTGAATGCGATACTTACATCCTTAACATTTTATATATTGAGCTGTTAATCTACTTATGTTGATTGCACCCTGCTTTAATCAGGATGCAAGAAACAGGCTATTAAAATGACTGCATTAATAGTCCATTTTTAAGTGGCTCATTCACAAAGACAGGAGATCTTACACTCTTTGAATGTGCTTTTTCTTGGTGAAAAATTCTACTGTTATGGAGGAAGGCTATTTATAGCTATGTTGTTTAGGCAAAAAGCAGACCTGGTTGAATAATTTATTGCAAGGAGTATTAGCTGTGAATTTAGTTCTATTTTCTGTTCACAAATCATTCATGAAATTACTTGATTCTTTTTGTGAATGAACAATGTCAGCCTACGGGTTATTCTATCGAGCTATTTGCCTGATTGCTTCTGGATATGAGAAATTTTCCATCTGTAGGTAGTTTCATCCAACAGCTTGTTTTCCATGGGATTTAATTGGCTGCCAAAACCAACCTCACTTCTTTTACTTCAGTGGACAACTGAACTTGAAAATCACAAGTATATTTCTGCAATAACAGTAGTACTCACCTGTAGACAAAGGTCTACAGATCAATCTGAAGAATAACCCTTCCTCTGTCTTCAATGCAAACAAAATTTCTTCCCTGAAAATTGGCAAAAATAGCTGACAGTACATAGCAGAAAATTTGTAACTGAAGGACAGTCTAGTTTTGATTTATGTGCTTAATTTTGAATGAATGCACTGTGTTCATTTTTTACCTATGTCTAGCAAGAAGTCATTTGTCCTATGCAAATGACTTTAAATGAGGAATTCTGAAGTATGGTTACAAACAGCCTAGTCATGTCACCTGCACTCATCTGTTTATGAAAAACTCATACGTATGGGAGTGAAGGTTCAAAGCAATGGGAAAAAAAATTGAAAGTGCCAATTTTACCTGGGTGCCGGAATCCCATTACTAGAAGTAACATAGGCACTTAACACTTAAATCCTCAAAGATATTTAGGTGCTGAATTCAGTAGTAAGTAAGTACATAATGCCTTTAAGGAGTTGAGCCTTAGTTAACCTAAGTCTCTATAAATGCAAAAGATAATCAGATTCCTAAGTGTTAGGCCTCAGTTGGAGGCTTAGATATTATTATGAATTAGCTGAGAGCCAAAAACAAAGCAAAAGGGCGTAGAGGAAGCAATGTTTCTCCTCATTTAAAGTTTTCATGTAGGAAAAGTAGTTCAGAAAAAAATCTGTTTTGAAATGCTGTCTTTTCTGAGGATTGAAAGGTGCTGACACAGAATAGAGTTTCCTTGTTTTCTTGAAGTCCATGAAAAATTATTTGGTTTAATTCTTTTGTTTTGTTCGTGGTCTTTTCTTAGAATCAGGTTATTTGCAGCAATGTTAATAGCAGGTTCAGTTCTCTCCAAACTATGCTGAGATGATTAAAATTGAAAAGCAATTTGTGAATAGTTCTGAGGATAATCTTAATACTACATTGTGATTTACATGGTGCTCTATGTTCCCAAGCTCTTAGCAAGATCTCTTCAGATATTTTGCCCTAAACCAACTATAAAGCAAATATTTTCCTGCTAGTAATTAAGTCCATTTCTGTGTCATAACATGGGTCCCAGTAGCTGCATTAGCCTCTCTGAAATTACTCAAGTTAGAAAACTGATAATAAACCCATGATGCATGGTGAATCTCAGTACTGTGCAATTAACATTGCAATTTAAACCTTAATTAGATTTTGCCTTTGAAGGCAGCGGATTTCAATGCAATTTAATGGTTTGTTTGTTCACTGTCTCTCTGCTTCCATTTAGTTATGGCACTTCTAAAAATAATTTTCCTCACTAAAAAGGCAAGAAGAGGCTGAAAAAGGTATTACTACTGCTCAGTATGGGAAAACGTAGGTGGGGAGGTTCTTAAAATGCTTGACATGCTTGAGTGGAACTGCGTGGATATACAGAATCCTACAATGTAGCAGTACTGTAAAACTATGAGGCATCCTTTTGACTGTTGTGTGGATAGACTGGAAAGCATCAGTTTTGTAGTCCCTTAAATGCTTTTCAGTGAAATAAACTGCAGCTCTTCTCTAGGCAGATTTTAGTTCAGATCCCACTATAAATATATATTAGTCTTGCATGTATTAGATCAGAAACACATTAACAGCATCACCTGTTGGGGCCTTCCCTTTTGTAAGTGGTAGTAATGATACTGTCCCTGGCAAAAGGCTGACCAGCTGGCCTGCTAATTATGAACTCCTAGTAA
Organism: Nipponia nippon; assembly: GCF_047370975.1. Taxonomy (NCBI): domain Eukaryota; kingdom Metazoa; phylum Chordata; class Aves; order Pelecaniformes; family Threskiornithidae; genus Nipponia; species Nipponia nippon. Next base: position 62,821,548 of record NW_028262380.1, read on the forward strand.
GAGGTGGCATGCTGAAGTAATACTTCCTCACTCAGCTTATCACTGGCTCAGACAAACAAGCAAGTTATCATGACTTAGCAAATTGCTCTTCGAACAGTAGGAATTGTCCATGTTCGTGCTTTTAGCCCATGGCAAATACAAATCAGTTGAACTTAATGTAGTCTGCAGTGAAAGAAGGAGAAGCACAGCTGCACTGCTTCATATTTGTCTAAAGCAAAGGATGTGAACATGGCTGTTACTATTGTTCATCTGGTGTCCTGTAACTTAAGAGACAGTAATTGATCACATGTCTGTCCTTCAATTAACACTTTTAAGCTGCATTTGTAAAAAGAGAGGAAGGTATTGCTCTTTGTTTCTCTTCATATGCCTGTGTGCTGGACCTTATCAACATTGTTTTAGATACTCATAAGAGGTTTTCCAATTTGAATGAACATTCGATGTGTAAATTTCATTCACAGAGATTTTCCACATTGAGGGATATGAAACTCAAAAATCATCAAATAGACCAGTCATTATATACCAACTTAAACATGGAAAACTTATCTGTCTTTGAGAATCCCAAAAGGCCATGCTTAGCAATTGCAATGCTGAGCAGAAATCTGACCATGAGTTTAGTCATAGAAGGCAGGCAAAACAGTTGGAATAGGTACTGGTCATCTTCATGATTACTGCTTCTTTGCTTCCTACTCCAAGAAATACCTTCTCAGAGTAAGAAAATACCTGCAAGGTGTAGGCATTACACTGCTGTATTGATTATTTTGATCCTCACTGATGTCTCTCCTAAATGTGAAGAACACTCTTTGCATACGCCATATAAAAAAGGTGACTTGTAGAAATCAACTGATTGGTAGATGCCAGCTTCAGAAGAGAAGCAGAGACATTTTCCAGCTAGGAACAGAGAATTTCAGAAGCTAGTAATGGGAATCCCAGTAGCCCAGCCAACCTGTAACTGTAACATCCCAAAGGAGGATCACAAGTGTGCTGTAAAATACACATAGCCTTTCCCTTGACCTGCTAATACAATCCTCAGACCTATGCCAGGACAGAGGGAGGGAGGACCATGATCACCTCTTTGTTAAGAGAAGCTAGCTTGTGGATTGGAAGCATAGTCACCCAGGTGCACTCTGCACCTCTGCTACAATGTTTGCTTCCCGGTATTTTTAGTTATGGTAGCATAAGCTGTTCATAAATTTGGAAATTTCTACTAGAAGGTAAGTACCACTCTATAGACCTGCTCTCCAATCTCAAGAAGCATAATATCCCAAGAAATATTTGATGGGCTTGCTAAAACATGTCAAAAAGCCATCGAGAGTGAGAAATGTTGACACTCAACAGCACTGGAAACAGACAGCGGCTTTTGGTGCCTGGGAGTGTGATGGAAGGATGACTGCGAATATACTTGTAAATTGAAAAAAGGTGCAAGACGACCAGAAGTTGCAGCTGTTTATCCAAAGCCGTAAATCCAGTCCTGCTGGATGTATTAAATAGAGACTGGTCGTCAATTCACAAGACATTGCATTTTCCCTGTTTGGAAGGTGAACTTAGGCTGTTGGGCAGCTGAACAAAGTCAGTTGAGATGAATACACAACAGACTTCAAGGAATGGGGGAAGACAGAAAATGACACTTCAGGCTAGAGATGGTATCTGTGACATGCTGCTTGCTTACAAAAAGAAATTGTCCATATGAACCTCATGAAGTTCAACAAGGACAAGTGCAAGGTCCTGCACCTGGGTTGGGGCAATCCCCAATGTCAGTACAGACTGGGGGAATCATGCATTCAGAGCAGCCCTGCAGAGAAGGACTTGGGGGTATCTGCTGGATGAAAAGTTGGACATAAGCCAGCACTGTGCACTTGTAGCCCAGAAAGCTAATTGTATCCTGGGCTGCATCAAAAGAAGAGAGGCCAGCATGTCGAGGGAGGTGATTCTCCCCCTCTACTCTGCTCTTGTGAAATCACACCTGGAGTACTGCATCCAGCTTTGGGGTTACTAGCACAAGAAAGACATAGACCTGCTAGAGTGGGTCCAGAGGGGGCAACAAAAATGATCTGATGGCTGGAACACCTCTCCTATGAAGAAAGGCTGAGAGAATTGCGTTGTTGAGCCTGGTGACGAGAAGGCTCTGAGGAGACCCTTTTGCAGCTGTTCAATACTTAGAAAGGGCCTTGTAAGAAAGACAGAGAGACACTTTTTACTAGCGCCTGTAGTGACAGGACAAGGGGCAACAGTTTTAAACTGAAAGAGGGTAGGTTTAGATTGGATATAAGGCAGAAATTCTTTACAATGAGGGTGGTGAGACACTGGAGCAGGTTGCCCAGGGAAGTCGTGGATGCCCTGTCATTGGAAGTGTTCAAAGTCAGGTTGGAGGGGGCTTTGAGCAACCTGGTCTAGTGGAAGGTGTCCCTTCCCCTGGCAGGAGGGTTGCAATAAATGATCTTTGAAGGTCCCTTTCAACCAAAAACATTCTGTGTTTCTATGATTCTATGATCTGTATCAAGAGTACTGCAGCCATGTGTAAGAACTAATTTGCCAAAAATAAAATTATATATGGTTAGCCAGTTACGACTTTGAAGTAAATTTCACTCTTCAGGGTTGTCCTGGTGAGGCCTTATGCCAAGCTGTTGACTGAGGTAAACAGCCACACCACAGAGCTTTGTTATAAAATACTTTTCTCTAGCTACCCACCTGGCATAGACTTTAATTACTCTGAAAATTTGGAGTCTAAATCACTGGCTTGTTCTGAGAAGGGAAACAAGCCTTACTCATTAATGGAATGATGCCAGGGATGTTCCTCATTCCTGTCCTTATTCCTTCTGTTATTGTTTAATATTTCATGGTTTTATACACGCAAAAACTATACAAGACCTTTATGACCTTGTAATCTGATCTCCAGCATCTGGTTCATGCATTTTCACCCAGAGATTCATCTGTCAGAAGCTGTGTTCCAAAACCCAGCAAACCTCAGAAAAAGCCTTTAACCTGAGGACCTTTGGATAGGTCAAGAACAGAAACACAGAAGGGGTGAGTGAAGGGGAGAGAAACGCAGTCCAGAGTCATGTATTTTTCTCTGCATGTATTTCCTGTTTCCCCCCCCCCCCCCCCCGGATGTTTACTGAAACACTACCTCTGCAGTTGCTTTTCTCTTCTGTTCCTTGGACCTTGATAAAAGCTGCCAATAAATGTGCTGAGGTGAGCTGATTGGAGCAGTGTTTGTGTCTGTGTGTATGTTTGCAGCTGCATTATCTTCTCTATACTGGTATAAATGTTATCACCTAGGGAAGGTCTAGTTTAGTGGGAGCAGTGCTTCTGGCAGCAATGCAGCCTGACTGAAAGAAAATGCCCTATTTCTTGCATACTTATTTGGGAAAGCTACAAGTAGGTGTGTGGTGTGTATTGACCTTTTTGGTTTGCTGCTGCCCCTGTTGCTTGTTCTTTTGGCATTGGGGCAGAAACACAGGTTGCTCTTTGAACTGGACAAGAAATGTGTGTAATCCTAGTATGGCTGACTGCACAGATTCTGCAAAACCCCTACACTCAGGTCCAACCAAGGTTTCTCATTGCCAAAAAGAAGAAATAATGAATGGAATACTTTCCTTTAAATGGGGGGAAAAAAGTTCTCTACTTTGAGGTGTACCTCAGGAATGGTCATAGAAGAATAGCAGCTTTAAGCTGTTCTCTTTAATTCCCTTTCTTCTCAGTGATGTTTCTATTGCAGAGGTATCAGTGGGAAATCCTGTGATTTTTAGTTTACAATCCTGATGGTTCAAGTTGTCAAGTTCCAGTCTTAAAACCTGGTGAGAAGGTACATGTAAGGAGAGACAGGTGATACTATTTGTACATAGGAATGGCATTAGAGACAGGCATTAAAGGAATGAGCTGACCTGTCCATATGGCTTTCATCTAGACTAAAAACATTTAATTTTCTGAAGTAATCCTTCAAAAATGAGTCAGAGATTTTATAGATTAATTTTATAGATTAATTTTCAAAAAAGATGACATAAAAAAAAAAAGAGAAGACAGAGGAAGGGGTTAAAATATGACTATAACATACCCTAGGAGAACCAATACAGTGGTGAAATGAAATGTGAAGAGGTGAATAAAAATACTGGCACAAGCAGCTGGAACTTGTGGTAAGCTGTTCTTTTGGCAATGTGTTTTAATAAGGAGAATGTTTTTTTGTATCAATGTAAATGCATTGGAAGACCACTTCCATGCAATGTAAATGCATTGGAAGTAGAGACTCCAAGGCTTTCAGGAAATCAAAAATGAGGGAACTAGGCTTTCTGATGTTAAATTGTAGAAGCAACCTGATTGGGGAGATCATTTACTGAATATAATCTAGAACCTCTCAGACTCTGTGGGAGTCATTCCGACGTCCTGAATGTTCTGTGTAATCTTTAATGCAGTAGTGGTGTGTCACGCTTCAGAGTAAGATATGGTGAATGTAGCTATCATGCTTTGCAGGTTGCCTCTGGCAGAAAAATTACTTGTGCTGGATTGTGTTGGAATTGCATGATATGTGAAGTAGAAACAGAATACAGATGAAACAGTAACTGGGGGAAAATGGAAAAGAAGGTGTGGGGCGAGGGAGATGGAAGCAACAAAAAGTAATAAACTAGAGGAAATCCTTAGCCTGGAACAAGTGGATCTAATCAGCTGGGGAAAGGGGTATCTCTGCTTTTTCATCAGTAGGATTTTGGTCCAAAGCCAATGCATGAACAAATGAAGAGTAGCAATGTACCAGAGATTCTGCTGCCATTTTGCTGTGCAACTTAGAAATAAATGAACAAGCATTCAGGTAGCGCTACAACTACTGCTCCTGAATACAAAGATTGTATGATTAAAAATAGGTTTCAAGGCACATTTAATCTTTCCTCAAGTCTTTAGGCAGTTTCTCTGCCACATCAAGTTATTATTTCCTACATGGCATGGGGAGAGTGGACAGCTTGGGTACAAAACCAGATAGTGCTAGTGATCTATATGAAGGACCTGTGGTGGAATGTATATAACTAAAAGGAAAAAAAGAAAACCAAAGAGGGCACAGCTTTCATGTTTATTAACTTATTCAGCTTAAAAAAACCAACCCAAACAGCAGAAAAATAGATGTGAAAAGTGTCACAACAGTGGACTGTTCTTCAGGGAGCTGCACTGGTGAGTCTAACTTGTGATTTCCATAGATTTGTTTGTTTGTTTTCCCCTTTGGGTACTTTCATAATGTAGCCCAATGCTTTTGTGTTTACTTTAGTTTTTAAAGTTTAAAAATACATTTGAAGTAATTTGGAAGAACAGCAGAAATGAAAGGTTGCCAAAAGTGTGTTTATCATGTGCCTATGGATAGGAAAACTAATAAATCACCAAAATGCACATACAGTATGAAGACAAGTTGATTGCTTCCTCCAAATTAAGTCAAGTTAAATGATGTCATAGATGACTGGCATCTTGGTAAATAAGTAATGACCTTTGTTTTAGGTGGTTGCCCTCCCTGGAGCACCTGCTCTTGTATAAGGAAGTCATTGATTATTCATTGCACCTCTCTAAAATGTCCCAATAGATTTTGTGATAGTTACTGTGCATTTGGAATAACATGGGGTTTGTATTTGTTTTGTGATCATAAAAAAAATTGCAATTGCCTTTTCTTGGGGTTGCTGTTTTTGTGTTGCTGTGAGGGACAGATGTTTCTTTTCCATCTTGACACTCATTCTTCTGAAGATATTCATTTCTTCCATCCCTGCCCAAATTCATTGCAATCCTTTTTCATTGTTGCACCCAACCTCAACTCTACATCCTAATAACACTCCACTATTTAGGCTGGCCATCATGTTCCAGAAATTGTTCACTCTATTATACCCGCTCTTTCGCCCGCACTGTACTTCTTTCTAGAAAAAAATGCTGACTTCTTAATGTCTTATTGCCAACCTAAATAGCATATTTTGTCAAGAGTACATCTTTATGCCTTGCATTCATAGGAAAAAGAACTGTTGCAAACATGAAATAATTTCTGTTAAGTCCACCTCTTTACTTCATTTTAAATCCAGTCAATTTAAGTATCTCATCGCAAAGACAAACTTTCTTTGATTATGACTTTCTGTAATCATCTTTATTCTCCAAAATGTTAGAGCTCCTTTTTCTTTTCTACTCAACGTACTTACCAAAAAGCATGACCTGTATTCAAGGGTCCACCTAGAATACATTTTAGGTGGGCCCCAGAAGCCAGCCTCAGATTTGCGTTTGGCAGTGACAAGTAATAAATGTTTGCTAGCAAAGTCTGTGGAAAGGGAAAAAAAAAAACACAAGGCACTTTCTCTCTGTCAAAAGAAGAGAAGAAATACAATTGGATTTCTACACACATATATATGTCCAAATCTCAGTCTTTTTCTTCTGATGTTTCTTTGTTTGCATACTTTCCAGGTCCCTTCATTAACATGGTTAGAAGTCTTTTTAAAAAGAACTCAGTTCACACTGAGATATCTGACAGAGTAGTCAGATTTTCAGTGTAACTTAAAGTCGCAGCCCCTCTTTAAAGATACAGTGATGGGAGTGTGTATTCTGCAGTGGGATGTGTTCGTTTGGATAGGTGGCTCCTGCGTACTCACAGATTGGTCCCAGGTAGGCCTAGGTTCCTGTGTTTAGGTTACACGCTATTCCTGGCAATAAGCAAGCTTGATGTAAACTGACATTATATTGCACATGTTGTAGAAATCATAGAAACACAGAATGTTTTGGGTTGGAAGGGACCATCAAAGATCATCTATTGCAACCCTCCTGCCAGGGGAAGGGACACCTTCCACTAGACCAGGTTGCTCAAAGCCCCTTCCAACCTGACTTTGAACACTTCCAATGACAGGGCATCCACGACTTCCCTGGGCAACCTGCTCCAGTGTCTCACCACCCTCATTGTAAAGAATTTGTGCCTTATATCCAATCTAAACCTACCCTCTTTCAGTTTAAAACTGTTGCCCCTTGTCCTGTCACTACAGGCGCTAGTAAAAAGTGTCTCTCTGTCTTTCTTACAAGGCCCTTTCTAAGTATTGAACAGCTGCAAAAGGGTCTCCTCAGAGCCTTCTCGTCACCAGGCTCAACAACGCAATTCTCTCAGCCTTTCTTCATAGGAGAGGTGTTCCAGCCATCAGATCATTTTTGTTGCCCCCTCTGGACCCACTCTAACAGTTCCATGTCTGTCTTGTGCTAGAATCATTTAGGTTGGAAAAGACATCTGAGATCATCGAGTCCAACCGTTAACCTAGCACTGCCAAGTCCACCACTAAACCATGTCCCTAAGCACCACATCCACACGTCTTTTAAATACCTCCAGGGATGGAGTCTCAACCACTTCCCTGGGAAGCTTGTTCCAGTGCCTGACTACCCTTTCAGTGAAGAAATTTTTCCTACTATCCAACCTAAACTTCCCCTGGCGCAGCTTGAGGCCGTTTCCTCTCATCCTATCGCTTGTTACTGGGGAGAAGAGACCAATGCCCACCTTGCTACAACCCCCTTTCAGGTAGTTATAGAGCACGATAAGGTCTCCCCTCTGCCTCCTCTTCTCCAGGCTAAGCAACCCCAGTTCCCTCAGCTGCTCTTTGTATGACTTGTTCTCTAGACCCTTCACCAGCTTCATTGCCCTTCTTTGGACATGATCCAGCACCTCAATGTCTTTCTTGTACTGAGGGGCCCAAAACTGAACACAGTATTCCAGCTGCAGCCTCACCAGTGCTGCATACAGGGGCACTATCACCTCCCTGGTCCTGCTGGCCACACTATTCTTGATACAAGCCAGGATGCTATTGGCCTCCTTGGCCACCTCAGCACACTGCTGGTACATGTTCAGCCAGCTATCAACCAACTTGCCCAGGTCTTTTTCTGCCAGGCGGGCGGCTTTACAACCTCTCTTCTCCAAGCCTGTAGCGTTGCATGGGGTTATTGCGACCCAAGTTCAGGACTCAGCACTCTAGCCTTGTTGAACCTCATACAGTTGTCCTCAGCCCATTGTTCCAACCTGTCCAGATCCCTCTGTAGAGTCTTTCTACCTTCAGGCAGATCAGCACTCCTGCCCATCTTGGTGTTGCCTGAAAACTTACTGAGGGTGCACTTGATTCCCTTATCCAATCATTGCTAAAGATAGTAAACAGAACTGACCCCAATACTGAGCCCTGGAAAACACCACTTGTGACCAGCCGCCAACTGGATTTAACTCCATTTACCACAACTCTTTGGGCCTGGCCATCCAGCCAATTTTTTTTACCCACCAAAGAGTATACTTGTCCAAGCCATGACCAGTCAGTTTCTCCAGGGAATGTTGTGGGAGGCAGTGTCAAAGGCTTTACTAAAGTAAAGGTAGACAACATCCACAGCCTTTCGCTCATCCACTAAGCAGGTCACCTTGTCATAGAAGGAGACCAGGTTAGTGAAGCAGGACCTCCCTTTCATAAACCCATACTGACTGGGCCCGATCACCTGGTTGTCCCATATGTGCTTTGTGGTTGCACCCAGGATGATCTGCTCCGTAACCTTCCCTGGCACCAAGGTCAGGCTGACAGGCCTGTAGTTTCCTGAATCCTCCTTCTGGCCCTTCTTGTAGATGGGCATCACATTTGCTAACTTCCAGTTAACTGGGACCTCCCTGGTTAGCCAGGACTGCTTATAAATGATGGAAAGTGGCTTGGTGAGCACCTCCGCCAGCTTCCTCGGTACCCTTTGGTGGAGGTGATTCACCTTCACCAAAGGCATGCTGGCCTCTCTTCTTTTCATGCAGCCCAGGATACAATTAGCTTTCTGGGCTACAAGTGCACAGTGCTGGCTTATGTCCAACTTTTCATCCAGCAGATGATACCCCCAAGTCCTTCTCTGCAGGGCTGCTCTGAATGCATGATTCCCCCAGTCTGTACTGACATTGGGGATTGCCCCAATCCAGGTGCAGGACTTTGTATTTGGCCTTGTTGAACTTAATGAGTTTTGCACGGACCCACTTCTGAAGCCTGTGAAGGTCACCCTGGATGACATCCCATCCCTCTAATGCATCAACTGCACCATGTCCTGACGGTAAGTAGATTCTAACTTGATTCCAAGACTTTCAGAGTTTTGCAATGCAGTTTGAATTCAATAATAGAGAAATAAGAGATGCATAATCCAGCTTCTGTGCTCAGGATAGCCTGAAATGGACATGGTTTCGGCCAGCTAGGTGTGGAAGACAGAAAGAGAAGAATCTATGTACTTTTCTGTATGCAAATGTCATCAAATATTTATGTATTTTAATTTCTTGCTCGTATACTGGAAATATTTTTTGAAATACTTATTAATTTAGTAACTGTTTAGTAAGCATTTTGCTGGTTAGTATTCCTGCAATATACTACCTCTAATGAAGTAGTTTTCTCTTGATCGATGTAGGTAGCTCACCCAGCTGGCTTTCCTGGATTCCCATCTCAGGGGCTGCTGGGATGCCTGCCTGTGGATTGAGGATGTGGGCAGTGGGGTTGTTAGGAACTCGGAGCTGGATGGACTGATTCACTTGCTTGTTAGTATTTTTTTGGTTGTGTGTGATTTACTTAAATTAATATGACTTCGATTTGTCTTTTAGCCACTCATCACACTTACTGAGGCACATTTCTTGTAACCATTTGCAATCCAAAGATTTTCCTGTGCTCTGATTTTTAGATATGCTATTTGTTACTTAACACAGGAACAGAGGTGGCTGATGATGTACAGACTATTTCTAAAGCAACTGCACAGGAGGTGTTTTTCAGAACTGAAACCATAATAGTTAAGCCTGCTCCTGTGTAGAAAAAGTCATTGAAGTTGTGATCAACTTTACAGATGCTGTGAAATATTTTCTTTGAATAAAGGCACATGTTTTTCCTGGAGCTTAAGTTCAGATTAGAGCTAGTGCTTGCTCTTAGACTAATAGCTAATGGATATCAATGAATATACCTATTCCTGCCTTGTGTCTAGTGGAGGCTGAGGGCATCCTTCTGAGTATCATCAGGTCATGCCTCAAAGACCATAAACTCTTCCTCCTATAACCGTCTCTAGCACAGGCTGGTGACATTCCCTTTGGTGCCTCTAGTTCTGAAATTATTCTTCTTCAATTCAGTGTTATTTTTGGATCTAGAGTGCAAGAAGCTGCTGGAGCTGTAACTTGGGTTTCTTTCTCCCATATGGCACTTAATCCGTAACACCTGACATCCTGCTTTGCCCTGTTATGTTTTGTAATTTCGTGTCCCCAGATTACCTGCCAGGGCAGCAACATTATGCCACACTGAAAAAGATTGCTGGGTGACCAGCTGGGTGACAGACCTAAAAGCTCTGTCTGGTAACAGATTCCCCAAACAGTCATTAGTCAGTCCTCATATCGATTTTTTGGGCTGTCCTTTTGAGGCACTCCCAGGTTCTTTTAAAAGCACCTTTACTGATAATGAAATAAATTATATAATGTAGGACTGCTCCATATTGCATTCTTCACATTATGTGTTTCCCTTGTATTATATATGTAAACCTAGAATGCTTGAAATAGCACTTTCACTCACTTGCAGATCTGTCAAGTCTTGCAGTAGACTTAAGTTCCCTAGCATGTTAACTGTATTTAAATGAATTGCCTTCTACATACTTTAAGCAGTATTTCAAAGGATAAGCATCTCAGAAGTCCCACTTTGCATTTATCCCAGCCCCACTGGGATATGCTGTCTTGAACTTGCTGTGTGCACTGGACCTGAGTTACCCTGTAGACATGGAAGAAGAAAGAGAGAAATAATCAGTGTGCAAAAAGGGATCATTAGATTAAAGCTGGTATTAGTAACTGGATGTCGTCTCAAAGTTTTTGGAAGATTATCACAGAGGAAATTTTGTTTGACCAGTCTGAATTTAAGGCTTAGTTGTATTATGACACATACAGTTGTGTTGCTGTGTATTTTGAAAATTTCTGTTCACTAGCGCTCTTACAGGGCTTTAAACATATGCTTATGTGGCTAGTTTTGGGCCTGAGCAATTTGCAAATAACTTCAGCCATTCCCAGGCAGTTAATGAGTCTCACAGAGATTCCCAATCATTGTACACAAGGGGGCTGGGGTGCACTGATGTGAAGAATTTGATTTAAAAACAAGCCATAAAAGTAAGATTGTAGAAAAGCCTATTGTCTAATTTCTTCTTTGTGTGGCATAACCACATAGAAGATTTTTTTGGAGAGACTAAGGCAGACATTCCACAAGTTTGGCACTTTGAGCAACAGGACCAGCTTAGGGAAGCCTTGTTTCCCTCCATTTTTTCCCCATTCCCCTTCATTTTCTGCGCCTTTTGCCCCTTACCTTGCCTGGGTCTCTGCAAAGAAAAGGATTATAGTCAACCTGGATCAATTCACTGATCTGGTTCACAATATGGTGTTGTAAATTGGTAGTGTTAGCAGTCTGGATTCTTGAAATTGAGATGCAGAGACTTTCAAGAGAGCTGTCCTTCATTAGGCATAGACTTCCTCACAACTTGCAAATCCTGGGAGAAGGGACGAAAGCTTGCATTCACATTTCCAGGTAAAAGTAAAAGCATTTTTCTAGATGTGTTACAGAAAATTACAGCTACTGCTATTAAAAAAAAAAAAAGGGAAAAAAAAAAAAGCCTTAATCACTTTTGAAAACATATGCTAGCTGTGGCTGTTGTACCAGTTAAGGCCATCATGGGTTTAAAGTTTCTTTAGCATTTAAAACCACTAACAAGGAAACTTCAAAATACAGAAAAAAAGAATTGCACTTTGCGCCTTTGTCTTGTGCTTTATTACCATTTTCAATACAGACCTTAACTTCATTGGACTCTCAGTGATCTAAAGCTTTTTCAGCAAACCACAAAGTTTTGCTGCCAATTTGCTGTGACTGCTCAGCCACGTTTAGTAGGAAGACAGATCTATTATTAAATTCAAAACCGTCATCTGAACAGGCATAAAACATGACATGTTGCAGATAACAGGGGAAACAATACAATGATAAATAGAACAGGTGTAAAAGATGAAAGAACAGTATATCAAAAGGTGAAAATACGCCTTAGTAAAGAGAAAGCTTTTCAAAACAGGCATTGATTACCGTAAAATGACTACAAATGACAAATTAAATTAAGTGATACTTTTGCAACAAGCAGAAGATAGGACACAAAGATGTGATAGACAGAAAACATAATGAAAGACAGACAGCAGCACAATGCAGAAGAAAATTAAAATGCATCAGAGAGATCTGGTGATTAAGTCTTTTTGATCCCACTAACAAGTATACGTGCATTTAGCTTTCTGAATGGTTTCAGTGATGCTTTTCACATGCGTTCAGTGAACACATACAAAAATAGCAAAAAATAGAAGGAGATTGAAATGCTTGCCCTAAAATGAATCTAGAGGCGCTGATGAGACTTTACACCCAGAAACTTTTTTTCTTAGTCAGTTCTCTGGGAATAATGAATTAATCAAAACAGTACACTGGACATTTGAAATCTAGAGTGTTGAGCACATCAAATGTCTTTAATCGTCAACTAAAGTTTTTGACACAGGAACGAATATGTCAGTAAAATTCTTAGACTTGTGTTTTTAGTCCCTTGAACAAATGTCATTCTTCTAGAAGGTTAAAATTTCCAACAGAGGAGGATGCTAGCAATCATTCAGGGCTTAAAATAAGCATAAAAAGACACACATGATATATGTTACAGAAAGCTCATTGCACTTAATGTTTTCTGAAAGGCTGAGAGGCTCACACATTGGAGGGAGCAAGAGCAAATGTTATGGGGGAGGAAGTTTTCAAAAGGCTGGTTCAGAAGTTCTTAGTATAGCAAAATCCTAAGCCCAACTGCTATTTCCTAATCTTATTTGGAATATAGGTTCCACACTTCTGAAAATCCTGGTGTAGTCTCATGCTCAGCTTTAAATCAGTGAGTTTAGTCTCACTGAAAGGAAGTAACTTTTGTATGCTTTCATGGAGAAGACTGTGTTCTTGAACTTGGAAAATTTTATTTTATCTAGCACAGACCTGCTTCTTCTTCTATGAGGAGATTCCAGAGGCACTGGCAGCCTGAAGCAGACCTACATACTAATAGAGCTGTGTTTCCCTGTAAACATGAAGATATCTGAATAAATGTTTTGTTTGATTATAGATTTTATCTTCTATAATAAGAGATTACCTGTATATAGATTTCACCTAAAATGGGCAGAAAATTGTGTGGAAGACTACCTTACTAACTATACATTGCTAATAGCAGGAGGACATAGTGATCTTTGCTTTCTTCAGTGACTGGGTTTGTCAGCTCAGAAACTTGGATGCTATGTCCCTGAAGGCAGGAGCTGCTTTTTAACATCTGCAGAGTGTATACTTAGCATAATGTGTCTGCTTTTTCTCATCTTCTGTCTTTCTATATGTTGCACTTTCAGGGCTTTTTTTAAAATACATTGAAAATAAGAGATTTAAAATGAAAAGGGGAAAAAAAACCAGTCTCCCTACAGGATTTATGTTGTAAATAACTTGTCATTGAAATTAATGTCTCTGAGCTCCTGCTTTCTCTAAAGATGATAAAGCTATCTTTGATTTTCTCATCATTTGTTTTACTTTATATATCGGGTCCTTCCTGGCTTTCCCTTTTGTATCAAAAATATGCACAAAGTCCTGTGGGCAAAGTCATCCTTTGCCAATAAAACCCTGCAGCGGCCGCAAATGGAAGAACCCACAAACCCTGCTTTTTCAGGAACACTTTATATGTCCCTATTAACTTGCATGAAGACCCAGAATTTGGCCATCCTGTATATCAGCTTAGCAGATTGCTGGGCCTGGCCATACATCCTTTCCTAGAGTGTCACAGTTCTTTTCCCTTATGCATGGACAGTGGGTGATTTAGAGCTTATCAGCCAGGCTTCTGTGGCCCACTACAGCATCTCCATAGCTCCAGGCATGCTGGAGAATTGCAGGAGTTGTTATCAGAATGCTTCTTCTAGCTTAAGAAATCAAACTGCCGTGAAGTCCTGGAATGAATGGTTTGCAATGTGATTATCAAAATCCTGCAGCTTTCTACCACAGGTTCAAAGCAATTGGCAAAGACAGATGACAATTAAAGAGATGCTACTGAGTAGAGAGACAACAAATCACAAAACACACATGTTGACACAGCTTATGTTGATACCACAAGTAAGTCCTACAGGAAGACAGGCACGTAGCTGGTGTCAGCCACCAACAGATGTTTTCCCGTAAGTACAGTGATGGAACAGCATTGCAAGCAGTCATGGAAACCTGCAAGAAAACTTATATCTTTACAGGTGTCTCCCCGAAAAGGTAGTTAAACTGCAAGGAAGCATTGATGTCTTTAAAAATGCTAACAGTAAGAGATGTACAAAGGATGACATCTTTCCTGCGCTAGACACAGGAGCCAGGATAGGCACTAGAATAAAATCTCTCATAACAGCCACTTGGTAAATCAGATTCTGATATCTGTAAGGGAGAAAGTAGTTTGTTGCAGGAGTAATGAGATCTTAAAGATTTGATATCACTAACACAAGAGCATATTTCTTTTTTCAGCAAGGACTATTTAGTCTGCCTCCTCCATGACATGGTTAATACTTGATTAATATTCCACTTTTGAATGCCAGCAAAGAAAATTGGCAGAGTTTTACTTCTTAATTAGCTTCTTGCTTTCCATTTGCAAAGATTATATGTCTGTCATCTGATGTGCTGGATTTTGTCTCACCAGAGAAATTGAACACTTTTAAGGAGAATATAATTTCAAGCTGTTCATGGCTGGAATAATTGATTCTAAGGGAATTTCCACTGTAACAGAGCCAAAACTTCATTAAAAAAAAATGGTCTTCTGTTTTAAAGTAATAAGAAAAATTTATATTTATTGCAAAGAAATTGTGTGAAATATGGGGCCATATATATAAGCTTTAACATAGGAAGTACATAAATAACATAAAGGGGTGGAAGACTGCGAAGAGAAGATCTATTCCAAAGTGTTACTGTGAAGGAGTGCTACCAGAGTTGACAGGAGGCTTTTATTCAAGAATAAAAATTAAGATAAATGATAAGACAAACTACAGAGTTTAGTATATGGGAGTATAATAGGAATATTATAATCTAGTTTAAATTTATCCTTCATCCCACATGTGTAAACTCTAATGGACCATTAGAAACTCATGACCTTTTATTGTCTCACTAACAGTACATACATACCTGCTTCTGAATTCGACTCAGCAAGCCTACATGGAAGGGGATCTAAGCTGGTGTAATTTGCATGCTGAGAAGATGTAGGAGGAAAGGTTAGAAAAGATGCAAGTAATAAGGAGTACATGAAAGTATGATAGCTTATACTGTTATTTGGGTGTTGGTTAGACCATATTGTGTAGCTATGAAGGTCATCAGAGATGTTGAAGTCTCTGAGCAAGCTTTAGACTAACCAGTGAGAGTACTGTGAGCAGACCAATTTTCAATTGCAAATCAGAAAAAAGCCAAGTAAGAATCAAGTGTTTCACGGAGAAATTAATTGCAGCACTGAGATACACTCATTTAAAGAGAACTTGGGCATGTCTAAATGAACATTGTTTGCAGCAATGACTGTAGTGGGAACAAAGTCTTGGGATCCTAGTCTTGGATTTCAGTAGTCCTAAGTGTGTCACTGAACAAAACCAATGGCTCTCTGCTTTGCCCTGTGTCTACCAGTGCCATCCTGGACAAACGTATGTGATCACAGAATCATAGAATCGTTAAGGTTTGAAAAGACCCTTAAGATCATCGAGTCCAACCATTAACCTACAACTGCCAAGTCCACCACTAAACCATGTCCTCAAGCACCACATCTACCCTTCTTTTAAATACCTCCAGGGCTGGGGACTCAACCACTTCCCTGCGCAGCCTGTTCCAGTGCCTGACTACCCTTTCAGTGAAGAAGTTTTTCCTACTATCCAACCTAAACTTCCCCTGGCGCAGCTTGAGGCCGTTTCCTCTCATCCTATTGCTTTTTACTTGGGAGAAGAGACCAACCTCCACCTCGCTACAACCTCCTTTCAGGTAGTTGCAGAGACCAATAAGGTCTCTCCTCAGCCTCCTCTTCTCCAGACTAAACAACCCCAGTTCCCTCAGCCGCTCCTCATAAGATTTGTTCTCTAGACCCTTCACCAGCTTCATTGCCCTTCTTTGGACACACTCCAGCACCTCAATGTCCTTCTTTTAGTGAGGGGCCCAAAACTGAACACAGTATTCCAGCTGCAGCCTCACCAGTAACGAGTACAGGGGAATGATCACTTACCTAGTTCTGCTGGCCACGCTATTTCTGATACAAGCCAGGATGCTATTGGCCTTCTTGGCCACCTGAGCACACTGCTGGCTCATGTTCAGGCAGCTGTCAGCCAACACCCCCACGTCCTTTTCCGCCAGGCAGCTCTCCAGCCACTCCTCCCCAAGCCTGTAGCGTTGCATGGGGTTGTTGTGACCCAAGTGCAAGACCCAGCACTTAGCCTTGTTGAATCTCATACAGTTGGCCCCGGCCCAACGATCCAGCCTGTCCAGATCCTTCTGTAGGACCTTCCTACCCTCCAGCAGATCAACACTTCCACCCAACTTGGTGTCATCTGCAAACTTACTGAGGGTGCACTCCATCCCCTCATCCAGATCATCAATGAAGATATTGAACAGGATCGGCCCCAACACTGAGCCCTGGAAAACACCACTTGTGACCGGCCACCAACTGGATTTGACTCCATTCACCACCACTCCCTGGGCTCGGCCCTCCAGCCAGTTTTTAACCCAGCGCAGAGTGTACCCATCCAAGCCATGAGCAGTCAGTTTCTCCCCGAGAATGCTGTGGGAGACAGTGTCAAAGGCCTTACTAAAGTCCAGGTAGACAACATCCACAGCCTTCCCCTCATCCACTAAGCAGAAGTTTTCCTACTATCCAACCTAAACCTCCCCTGGCGCAGCTTGAGGCCGTTTCCTCTCATCCTATCGCTTGTTACTGGGGAGAAGAGACCAATGCCCACCTTGCTACAACCCCCTTTCAGGTAGTTATAGAGCACGATAAGGTCTCCCCTCTGCCTCCTCTTCTCCAGGCTAAGCAACCCCAGTTCCCTCAGCTGCTCTTTGTATGACTTGTTCTCTAGACCCTTCACCAGCTTCATTGCCCTTCTTTGGACATGATCCAGCACCTCAATGTCTTTCTTGTACTGAGGGGCCCAAAACTGAACACAGTATTCCAGCTGCAGCCTCACCAGTGCTGCATACAGGGGCACTATCACCTCCCTGGTCCTGCTGGCCACACTATTCTTGATACAAGCCAGGATGCTATTGGCCTCCTTGGCCACCTCAGCACACTGCTGGTACATGTTCAGCCAGCTATCAACCAACTTGCCCAGGTCTTTTTCTGCCAGGCGGGCGGCTTTACAACCTCTCTTCTCCAAGCCTGTAGCGTTGCATGGGGTTATTGCGACCCAAGTTCAGGACTCAGCACTCTAGCCTTGTTGAACCTCATACAGTTGTCCTCAGCCCATTGTTCCAACCTGTCCAGATCCCTCTGTAGAGTCTTTCTACCTTCAGGCAGATCAGCACTCCTGCCCATCTTGGTGTTGCCTGAAAACTTACTGAGGGTGCACTTGATTCCCTTATCCAATCATTGCTAAAGATAGTAAACAGAACTGACCCCAATACTGAGCCCTGGAAAACACCACTTGTGACCAGCCGCCAACTGGATTTAACTCCATTTACCACAACTCTTTGGGCCTGGCCATCCAGCCAATTTTTTTTACCCACCAAAGAGTATACTTGTCCAAGCCATGACCAGTCAGTTTCTCCAGGAGAATGTTGTGGGAGGCAGTGTCAAAGGCTTTACTAAAGTAAAGGTAGACAACATCCACAGCCTTTCGCTCATCCACTAAGCAGGTCACCTTGTCATAGAAGGAGACCAGGTTAGTGAAGCAGGACCTCCCTTTCATAAGCCCATACTGGCTGAGCCTGATCCCTCGGTTGTCCCGCACTTGCTGCATAATGGCACTGAAGATGATCTGCTCCAGGACCTTTCCCGGTACCGAGGTCAGGCTGACAGGCCTGTAGTTTCCTGAATCCTCCTTCTGGCCCTTCTTGTAGATGGGCATCACATTTGCTAACTTCCAGTCATCTGGGATCTCCCTGGTTGACCAGGACTGCTGATAACCAATGGAGAATGGCTTGGCAGGCTCCTGTGTCAACTCCCTCAGTATTCTCAGGTGGATCCCGTCTGGCCCCATGGACTAGCGAGCATTCAGGTGGAGGAGCAGGTCGGTGACTGCCACCTCTTCGACAACTGGGACTTCACTCTGCATCCTATCTCCATCTCCCAGCTCAGGGGCCTGAAAACCCCGAGGATGACCAGTCTGAATATTAAAGACTGAGGCAAAGAATGCATTAAGTGCCTCAGCCTTCTCCTCATCCTTTGTGGCAATGTTTCCCTCTGCATCCAATAAAGGATGAAGATTCTCCTTGGCCCTCCTTTTGTTGCTGATATATTTGTAAAAACATTTCTTGTTATCTTCAACTGTGGTAGCCAGTTTAAGTTCTAGCTGGGCCTTCGCCTTTCTAATCTTCTCCCTGCATAACCTCACAATATCCTTGTAGTTCTCCTGAGTCGCCTGCCCCTTCTTCCAAAGGTGGTAGGCTCTCCTTTTTTTTCCTGAGTTCTAGCCAGAGCTCCCTGTTCAGCCAGGCCAGTCTTCTCCCCCACCTGCTCATCTTACGGCACATGGGGACGGCCTGCTGCTGTGCCTTTAAGACTTCCTTCTTGAATAACATCCAGCCTTCCTGGACTCCTTTGCCCTTCAGGACTGCCTCCCAAGGGACTCTGTTAACCAGACTCCTAAACAATCCAAAGGCTGCCTTTCTAAAGTTCAGGGTAGCAGTTTTGCTGACTCCCTTCCTTACTTCTCCAAGAATTGAAAACTCTTATCATTTCATGGTCACTGAGCCCAAGACAGCCTCCGACCACCACATCACCCACCAGTCCTTCTCTGTTTGGAAACAGCAGGTCCAGCAGGGCACCTCCCCTGGTTGGCTCACTTAGCAGCTGCATCAGGAAGTTATGTCCCACACACTCCAGGAACCTCCGAGACTGCTTCCTCTCTGCTGTGTTGTATTTCCAGCAGATATCTGGTAAGCTGAAGTCTCCCAGGAGAACAAGGGCTAGAGATTGTGAGACTTCAGCCAACCGCTTGTAGAATATTTCGTCTGTTTCCTCATCCTGGCTGGGTGGTCTATAACAGACTCCCACCAGGATATCTGCCTTATTAGCCTTCCCTCTGATCTTTACCCATAAGTACTCAACCTTATCATTACCTTCGTTGAGCTCTAGACAGTCAAAACACTCTCTAACATACAAGACTACCCCACCACATCTCCTTCCTTGCCTATTCCTTCTAAAGAACTTGTAGACACCCATTGCAGCACTCCAGTTGGATGAGTCATCCCACCATGTTTCTGTGATAGCGACCACATCATAGTTTTCCTGTCACGCAATGGCTTCCAGCTCCTTCTGTTTATTGCCCATGCTGTGTGCATTGGTGTAAATGCACTTCAGCTGGGCTATAGATCTCTTCTCCAGCACAGGCATGCCACCCCTAGGCTCATTTTTAGCAAGCCTGGATTTATCCCCTTCCCCCTTCTCATCTAGTTTAAAGCTCTCTCAATGAGGCCTGCTAACTTCTGAGCCAGAACCCTTTTCCCCCCTTTGCAACAGGTGAACCCCACCTGTCTCCAGCAGGCCTGGTGCCATGTAAACTGCCCCATGATTGAAAAAACCTAGAATTCCACCGCTGGCACCAGCCTCTGAGCCACGTGTTAATGAGATGGGTCTTCTTGTTCCTTTCCGTATGCCTCCCACCTACTGACGGGATGGAGGAAAACACTGCCTGCGCTCCTGATCCTTCGAGTAATCACCCCAGTTCTCTGAAGTCCCTTTTGATCATCTTTGTGCCTCTATCAGCTACCTCATCACTGCCAACCTGAACAACCACTAGTGGATAATAATTGGATGCTTTTACCAGCCTAGGGAGCTTCCTGGTAATGTCTCTTATCCTTGCCCCAGGGAGGCAGCAGACTTCCCTATGGGATGGGTCCGGTCAGCATATCAGGCCCTCTGTTCCCCTCAGAAGGGAGTCGCCTATGACAATTACCCTTCTTTTTTCTTACCAGTGGCCGTTGTAATGCGTGGGGCCAACTGGTTCCCCCTAGTCAACCCCTTGGATGGATCACTGTCCGTATCTTCATCCTCCTGGCCCTCGAGTTCCAGAGCCTCATACCTATTGTGTAGGGGCACCGGGGGCGGGGGGGGGGGGGGCAAGGTAGGCCAGGAGAGGATTTGCCTGCTGCGCTGAGCAGGGATCTGTTTCCATCCTCCTCCTTCTCTTGGGTCCCCTCCGTCTGACTGGTGGCAAGAGGGTAGGGGAGCCTGTCCTTCTCTTGATGCTTTCATCTGGCCTGCTCGTCTCAGGGATGGTAGGGAGTGGCTCCACCAGTCTATCTCCCTGTCATGCTCCCTGATACTCCTCAGTCCTGCCACATCTTCTTTCAGCTCTGCCACCATGCTAAGCAGATCCTCCACCTGCTCGCACCTCACGCAGGTGTTGTCTCGGCAGCACTCCATCACCAGAGCAAGGCTCTGGCACTCCCTGCAGCCAGAGACCTGGGTGGCTGCATGTTTTAGTGGGAGCTCCGCCTGCATCGCCGCATCCCTTCTGGCGATGGCTTTTGTCCGAGTGGAAGCCATGGCTAAGTCTCTTCCGGGAGGACGTAGACCACAAGGAGAGCTCGCCAGCTGCCTGCTCGAACTGCCACGCAAAGTACCGCATCACGCCCTTTCTGATGTGCCACACCCTGTTTGCCTGTCCTGGTCGCTGCGCTCCTGGTCGCTTGGGCTCCCTAGGGGCCCGTTTAAATCTCCTGCAGTTGCCCCGGCAACGCCCAAGGCCCGTCTGCCTCGCTTGCGAGAGCAGCCGGGTTTTCTTTGGCACGAGGGCCCCACCAGGCTCTTTATTGGGTTCCCCAGCACAGGAAACCCCCTTTTCCACCCCAATCTAGTGCCCAGTCGCAGGACTTACCGTTGCTGCTGCCGCGTGCCTCGCGGCTATCATAGAATAGTTTGGGTTAGAAGGGACCTTTAAAGGTCATCTAGTCAAATCCCCCTGCAATGAGTAGGTCTAATGATGTGGCACCAACCTCTGAATGGAGACCTTGTTTGGCGGAAGGCACTTGCTAGAGAAAAGAGATTGCAGGAGAAGAACTCCCAGGAGAGTTTAAAAGTTGTTTAAAAGAACTGTTAGAAATCAGAGAGATGAACTGAGCTGTACCAAGCCTGCTAAGGAGTACAGAAATTGTAAAGAAGAGCCATTTCACATCTATACAGAATCAAATATCTGTGTTTGTATTAAACCATCACATGGAACTGCATCAATAAATTGGCTCTCTGATAAGCAAAGCTAAAGCTTAGAGCAAAAGAATTTGATAAAGACATGGGAACTCGTATGATGAAAATTACAGTTCAAGAGGCAAAGTGCATCTGATTATAAAGCAAAATAGCAGACATGAAGGAGGTAAACAAAAAAAGTTTACACAGCCTCTGATGAATGTGATTAACTGAGCAGAACATTTGAGCCAGAAGGAAAAAGAAACAGGATATCTGAGCGAGCTGTGGGAAGGTCTCATTTCCTACAGCTCTGATGGCATTTTTCTGTCAGTGAACTCACAGATTTTTTAAAATTATTATAACTTTGTCTTTCCATGGTTTCTTACCATAAAACATCCACAACTCTAGAGAGAGTTCTTAAATAAAGAAATAGCTAATTATACCTCCCATGTATTTCTTACTCTCCTGTTTCAGAAAAGTTGCATATACACAATACCTTGCCATTGGTCTTTTCCTAGCTGATATAGCTGCTTTGTCATCCTAATATCTGAAAAATTTTAATTAAAAAAAGAATCAGCAGTGGTTCTACCTCTTGGAGTCACCGGTGCTTTTCCAGAGGGTAAATTTTCTTTGGATTAGATGCTTTTGTTTAGGTGATTTCAATTAAGGAAATGTTGGTGTTATGAGTAATTGTACAGTAAATTCTCAGATCCTTTTCTGAGATTTCTTTTTTTGACAGTTGCCTAAGAGTTCCTTCTGAAAACGTGAATATCACTTGTGCCCCCAGAAACATGGGAAATCCAAATTAAATTGATCAGATGTTCTCCAGCGCATTGAGCTGCAGAAGGAACAAAATTAGGAGGAATGTTTTTTCACCTTCTGGCCAGTTCTGCTAAAAGTATTCTCTGTATCCTTGACAGTGAACACTAACTTCACAAAAGCCTAAGGTCTGAAACATAAAACAATGACATTTTTCATTAAGTTGTAAAGGGGAACATCACTGGGAATGAAGAAGCAGTATATACACTAACTGTGTGCATGCAGTGTTCTTGGAGAAACAGGGCCCAATTCTTACATGCTGCTGTACATCAGAGAAGTGAAAGAGTTACTTTGATGCAAAACTTGGGAGTGTGAACACTTGCAGTACTGAAGAGACTGCTTTCAGCTGAACAGGGAAGTAAAATTTTAGCCCACTTTGTAATGGAGGAAGTCTTAAAACATGCTGTAGGAACACCTTCAAATGTCAGGGACTAAAAGGCGAGCTGAAATGTGTTCTTCTATATGCAAGTCTCTCCACTAATATTTTTGAATGGTTGAGGCTGGAAGTCTTGTTACATACATGAAAATGAACACCCAAGCTGTTTTAAATTAAGTTCAGATAAATTCACGAAGTAGCACATTTCTATGTTTTCTCTTTTTTCTCCAATTTAAGGAATTTTTTTTTTAAAAAAAGAAACCCTTGTCATCCTGACAAAGTACATTCCAGTCATTTAATAATGCTGTAGAGTACCAAGTGGTGGCAATTCTTCATCAACTTGCCATTTCAGAGGATTTTCGTTTTTTATCTGGGGTGGGTCAACTGTGCTACTGGGGACTTCACAGACATCAAGAAAAAAAAAGTTTTTTTCAAGAAGGTGTCCTCCCAGATAAAGAGTTCAAAAAATAGTGTTGTATGTATATTGAATACTGAAAAATGTCTGAAAAAGCATTCTGCTAAGAATAATTCTGATGTTTTAAAACATAATCCAATACTTGGTTTTGTGAATGTAGAAATGTGTAAAAGATTGATAGTGTGTTAATAGACATTTCAGGAAACATCAAAAGATGTGCTGTCTCCCACCTGCAAATCTTTGAAAAAGTTCCAGGCTTTGGAGTATGCATTTAAGATAAACTAAAAAAAAAAAAAAAAAAAAAAAAGGGAAAAGGAAAAGAAAAAAAAGGAAAAAAGCTTCCATTTATATAAAAAAAAAATAATCCAAAACCTGAATTTTTCAATCATGGAAAAAAATTTAAAGCGATATTTCTGAGTAGCCCTAGAGGATTTAAAAGCATTATCTTGCAAAAATCTTTCTGATGTCAAAGTATGAGGATTGAAGCCAATAATTTGGAAGACTTGAAAATCTGGTATGTTCCTTAAAGTAAGGAAGCAATTGCTATGGTTTAGAATTCACTCTGAAATCTATATTTGATCTTTTTAACAAAGGATGGTTTAAATTTCTAAATCCTGGAAGTGGAACACATTTGTTTAGAAGGCAATTGACATTTTAGAATTGTGTTTTCACAGTCTTTTGTTTGACTGTCTGGCTCAAGGGCTGCAGTACATCATTCTGCACTATCAGTCACATTTGCATAATGTTAGGATAAAAATGAGTACATTATTTGCTACCAAAACCACAACGAGATTGTAAACTTTTTTTTTTTTTTTTTTAAGATAAAATCAGAATTCATACCTAAATAGGTGGCTGCAATAATCAAGACAAGCAGACCTCTCCCTTCTTCTGGAAGTAGTTACCGCCGCAGTGGTCAGGAATACAGCACCTGAAAAAGCCACTAAAGCCAAGGGACTTTCTGTCAAATAGGGACTGAAAGCCAGCTCTATGCTTTGATCATTAAATGGCATATTTGTGCTCCTTATAGGGAATTAGGGTGGATTGTAGCCGTTTTTTGAAGGTTTAGTAGCTACCTAATGCTGGTAGTGATGAAGCCTTTGTATGGAAGAGCTTTGACGGGAAGGAATTGAAGGAATAACAAGGCATCATTCAGAGAATTCATACTCCATTGTACTTTTGGAAGTCAAGTTTTGGCCATTAGGTTCACTGCATATTTTTGTAACTTTGTTCTGTAAAACCTGCACAGACTTCTCAAAGTGAACGTGTTTTGACATGCAGTTCCTTTTGATAGAGCATGCTGGTAGGAAGACCATCAGAAGAGCATGCTGGTGGGAAGACCATCAGAAGAACATGATGTTAATAATTTCTACTCTAATTTTAGTAATGAACGGGGGGAAAATTTAGGTTTCTGAGGAAGATTCACTGCAGAACTGCAGTATATTCTTTCACATGGGCTTCAGGAAATTGAATAAAAGAAAATCAATAATGCATTGTTCAACATTGTAACTATTTGCCAGAGAAACTCTGATACTTCAGACTGTGTAACTGTACCTTTTGGCCTGAAGTTTAATTTTCTGGGGCCATATGCACCCGAATGTATAGCATATAATATTCCTTGAAGATCAAAATCTGAAGTCTTCCTTTCCTTCTCCAAATATAATGATTTGATACTCATTTACTTGTTTTAGGGATTATACAGTACTTATCACTATAAGTACCTGAGGACCTAATACCATAAAAAACACATTAGATTACATTCAAAAGATTGATAGTTTCTTTCCTTCCATCACTACCTGACCTGACTTGCCATACCTGATCTGGGTTCTGATCAGGATGTTGTGACAGCTTGTAGACCTTCCACTGCTCTTCCATGTGACACCAGAGCTAAAGTGTCAGTCACCTGCCACATCATTATTGCTTTACAGTGAACGAGCTGTTTATGCTTTGCTCATTCTTAGATTGCTTGGAGGGAAACCTAGTGACAAGTTATGTCTGGACTTCAAGCTGGAGTTGAATTGTCTTTGAAAGACACTGGAAAGTAATGCAGAAAGTTACGCAGCTTTCCAAGGTTTGAACTAAATTATGACCCTGACAACAGTAGTTGGAACCTTTTCCCTGGACTGTTTCAGGAAGAAAGCCAACTTGGGGGGACATGATTAATGTTCTTTCACCTTAAGAAATAGTACTTTCAGCTCCTCCTCTCCCTGTTTTTATCAAGTGTTGTACTGTCTAGATCAAACCTAGACAATCTACAAGTCCAAATAATGTATGGTTTGGTCTCTGGAGTTTCTGCAGAGTGTTCAGCTCAGTGCTTTTGTGTCTGGCTTTGTTTACTAAATATCAAGATGTTTGCTAGCCTTCCCAAATTTTTGTGGATTTTTGTTCACTTTCACACTAATTTCAGGGACTGCAGTGACCATGAAAGTATTGTGGACTGCCAGGAGATGATGATATGCCATGTCATCCCTGGTGTTGCTCTGAAAGACACAAGGATTCTCTTAATCATTTTGACAGTAAGCAGCAGCTTAATAAAAGTTCATGGCACTCTGAGCAGGAGTTAAGCCAACCCAGGTGGTTGATTCCTGTGTCTCTTTTTTAGGCATTAGATGACCTACCTCATTAACAGTCCCGAAGATGGGTGAATAGGTCCCTATTCTTATGCAGTGCTACTCAGTTCAGCTTCAATTCTGGGTGCTCTGAAATAAAAGTTTGCTCTTCCTTGCACCTAACTCATCAACAGGTATAGTAATCTAGCCTTTCTATTTCATGCTCTTAGGTTTGTTGATCAAATGATTTCTGACAGACTCATCTGTGAGAACAAGCTGTGGAGGGGCAGAAAATTTTGCTTCTGTCTACTTGAGATCTGTGGTTACTCCAGCTAATGGTGTGCCAATTGATCTAGTAAAATCATCTTTCTGTGGAAAAATCAGAGATTGAATAATTTGCTTGAAAAGTTAGAATGAGTATTTTGTGAAAGTTGGAATATTTTGAAGTCATAACAAACATTGTTTCCTGTAAGGAATTACCAGCAAAGCAAAAATGAATTTTGAGTGCAAAGTTTTGCTGACATTGTTATGTAATATACTATAACAGACCAAATGAACAAACTGCGTCAAAAAGGCAAACAAATTAAGTGAAATCATTTTACCTTATCAATATGAAGCATTTCTTGTAGAACATGTTGATTTGATTGAATCAGCATTTTCTAACAGTAAATTATTCTGTTGGGAGAACTTTTAAGCAGTTTTTCTATAGACACTGTTCCAAATAAAACAGTCTGATTTTTTTTTTAATGTAATAAATATTTCTTATTTTATCCACTTGACCTGTACATCAGTAAGATATCTATCTGAATATTTGGAAATATTTCTAATTGGAGCAGAATATATATTGTAAAATAATTATTTGCAGATGGTACACCAGAGAGAAAATTAGTTCTAAATCACTTGAGATGACAGTGTGAAATATTGTGGAAACTGCTGGAAAATATTGAAGTGAGAAAAATAAATGGAGTCATGGAGACAATGTATGCCTTATCTCAGGGCTAGAGTATATGTGGAATAAGCTTTTTTCCTCAAAATCACTTACACATTGTGCTTCTGAAACATACTTAGTAGCAGTGGTGCTCATTTTTAGCAAGCATCTGTAATTCTTAGCTCTCTTCCCAGCAGAGGTCTTGGCAATCTTACCACCAGCCCAGTCATGAACTTTGTTTTCCCTCCTTTATCTCTAAATCTGTTTATGGCTGAGAATATTGCTAGGATTTTTCCTTGGCTTTACTCTGCTTTTATGAAATCTGTAGTCATGCCTTAATCTTCTCTTGTCTTAGTCCATCTCTATAATTCTCTCTTTTATGGCCTTTTTAAACTCCAAGGTTGAAAATCTGGACCTTGGAAATCTATTGGAGTTTTTCCATTGACCTCAATGGGGCTGGGGCTCTAGCCCTTTTTCCTGTATATTATATTGTCCTGAATGCTGAGATTTCATGTAGCACTCAATATGAGAGGGGTGTTGGGCTTCTCAAACGTCATCCATGGGTTTTGTGTGAAAATGATGGGCAGTCCTTACCCAATGAGGCTTCCAAAGCAGTATCCTATAGCAAAAGGAGAATCAGAGATAATGTTGGTCCGTTGCTTGACAAGGTTGGTCACCTCACAGATAGGGACGTAGACAAAGTGGAGAAGTTTAATGCCTTCTTTGCCTCTGTCTTCAACATAGATGATGGGCCCTGGGACTCCCGGAGCCCTGTGTTGGAAGACTGTGACTGCAGGGCTGATAAACTCCCAGCCAACCTTGAACTTGTTCAAGACTTGCTGCCCCAGCTGGATGTGCATGAATCTATGGGACCCAATGGGATTCATCCCAGGGTACTGAAAGCACTGGCTGATGTCATCACAGGACCTCTCTCCATTATTTTTCAATGATCTTGAGAGTCTGGAGAGGTCTCAGTAAACTGGAAGCTGAAAAATGTTGTCCCAGTTTTCAAATAGGGTAAGAAGGAAGAACCTGGTAATTACTGGCCTGTCAGTCTTACTTCAGTGCCTGGTAAAATTATGGAGAAGGTTATTCTGGGAGTTATTGAAAAACACTTGAGAGACAACGCAGTTATTGGTCATAGCCAGCACAGGTTCATGAGGGGAAGTCTTGCTTAACCAACTTAATTTCCTTTTGTGACAAGGTCACCCATCCAGTTGATCAAGGGAAGCCAGTAGATGTCATATTTTTGGATTTTAGCAAAGTTTTTGGTACTGTCTCTTACAGTATGCTTCTGGATAAACTGTCTGGCATACAGCTAGCCAAGTCCATAATACATTGGATGAGCAACTGGCTGATGGGCCAGGCTCAAAGGGTGGTAGTAAATGGAGTTACATCAGGCTGGCAACCAGTCACCAGTGGGCTTCCCCAGGGCTCAGTTTTAGGGCTAGTGCTCTTCAATATTTTTATAAAAGATCTGGGTGCAGGACTCAGATGTACATTAAGTAAGTTTGCCAACGATACTAAACTACCGGAGCTGTGGACTCCCTCGAGAGCAGAGAGGCCTTACAGAGGGATCTGGATAGACTAGAGAGCTGGGTAGTCACCAACTACATGAAATTTAACAAGAGCAAGTGCTGGATTCTGCACGTGGGACAGGGTAATCCTGGTTATACGTCCAAATTGGGGGACAAGAGGCAAGGCAGCAGCCCTGCAGAAAGACATCTGGGGGTTTGGGTTGATGGCAAGTTGAATATGAGTCAACAGTGTGCCCTGGCAGCCAAAAGGGCCAACTGTGTCCTTGGGTACATCAAGCACAGCATAGTTAGCTAGTTGAGGGATTTGATTGTCCCACTGTACACTGCACTGGTGCCGCCCCACCTTGAGTACTGTGTGCAGTTTTGGGCGCCTCATTATAAGAAGGACATTAAACTCCTAGAGTGTGTCCAGAGGAGGGTGACCAAGATGGTGTAAGGTCTCGAGGGCAAGACTTACGAGGAGCGGCTGAGGTCACTTGGTTTGTTCAGCTTGGAGAAGAGAAGGCTGAAGGGCTGAACTCATCACAGTCTACAACTTCCTCAAGGGGGGCAGAGGAGGGGGAGGTGCTGATCTCCTCTCTCTGGTGACCAGTGATAGGACACAAGGGAATGGAATGAAGCCGCAACAGGGGAAGTTCAGACTGGACATTAGGAAAAGGTTCTTAACTGAGAGGGTGGTCAGTCACTGGAACAAGCACCCCAGGGAAGTGGTCATGGCACCAAGCCTGTCAGAATTCAAGGAGCGTCTGGACGACACTCTTGGTCATATGGTTTAGTTTTAGGTAGTCCTGCAAGGAGCAGGGAGTTGGACTTGATGAGCCTTATGACTACTTCCAACTTGAGATATTCTATGATTCTATGAAATTCTAGCAATGAAATTCTCAAATATCACATCAATGAATTGCTCTCAAATGCTAGCCTTCTTATTTGAGTCCATTTATCAGGATTTGTTTTCACTTGCAAAGCTACCAGGAGGTATATTGAACTAACTGAGATAGCTGAGAAAGACTTGGAGAGGGGGCAGACAGAAGCTGTTCTTCCCTCAACTGCAGTATGAAGGCTATCTTAAACATGTAGTCGAAGGACTGTAGACAGTAGGAATGGTAGCCAAATGTTCTATGACCTCTGTATCTTTTCCATCACTACTTAAAAATTACATTGGGGATTAATTAGCACTGAAACCCAGTATTTATGAACTATATACTAATATTCTAATATATACTATTAGAATATATTATATACTATTATATACTAATATATTATATTGTATACTATTATTATACTATATACTGTATACTAATAGCTTAAAGAAGATATACATTCTTTGACAAACAAGTATTGCATAGATTGTCCTGAAAATTAAAAGTCCACAAAGATAAATTAAGGCATTATTTGTATTCAGGGTTTATCTACCTTGGCTACATTTTTGGTGGTAGGACATATCGCCACTGGGCTGTGGAGCTAGTTGCCTTCATGCCAGTAGTGTAAAGAATGCCATGTCAACTTTATTCTCTTTAACAGCATGTCTCTTTCTTTAGTAAGAAGAATGTAGCTTTCCTTGACTTCAGTAAGCATCCATTGAACAGCTGACTAATTTGTCTGTAGCATATTTCTGTACTCTGTTCAACTTCTGCAGTAATTTTTTATAGAATAATTACTTAATGAGGGGAATGTTTCTTTTATAGCTTCCTTTTTTAGCTAAATCAGTTATCATGAATATTACAAAAGCAGAAATTTAACCTCTAGTTGAAGAATTAGTCGGTATTACTACTTACATATAAAGTAGCTTTGGGCAGGTCAGCTGTACATTAGTTGGGATTTCATCTTCAGGTTTCCATAAGAAAGCTTAGGTTGCTGTGGACTAACTTGGAGATAGAAATCTGATGGCATGTGAAATTCATAGAATCATAGAACAGCCCAGGTTGGAAGGGACCTCAAAAAAATCATCTCATCCAAACTTTCATGGGAAAGCGAGCCTAGATGAGATTATCTAGAAACCTATCCAATCATATCTTGAAAACCTCCAGCGACGGGGACTCTACCATGTCCCTGGAGAGGTTGTTCCAGTAATTTATGAGATCCCCGCTGAGCCTTCTCTTCTCCAGGGAGAAAAGATCTAAGTTCTTCTGAGTAAGACTAATATCCTAATCTCTTTTACTATTTCCTAGGAGACCGCTATATCAGTACGTAACCTTGCAGCATAAACAATTCTATTTGTAAAGATGCTACTTCATATGCTAGGTGTTCTTTATAAGTGTCTAAATCTTTTCTTGATCTCATTGACAAAATTAAAGGGGTTTGACTATGCCCTCATCCCAGAATCTGAGAACACCTCCTTGACAATACTCCCAGTGTGACAGTTTACTTTTCACTTTGCCATGGAAGCTACTGCCATTGTGATAAAGCAGCAAGACATCACTTCATTTTGTTTAAAAAGCATTGAGCACGTATTTCCCACGTTTCATTGAACACAGCGCAGCCCACCTTTTTAGCTCTTCTACTTGTTTATTTCAGTACCATTGCCTGCTGTGGAAAAAAAATAGTTGTCTATCATAAATAAAATTGTGAATTCATAGAATCATAGAATCGTTAAGGTTGGAAAAGACCCTTAAGATCATTGAGTCCAACCGTAATTCATATGCAAATGCAATAGAGGAGGATGAAAATAATCACCAAATGCTTTGTTTGATTGCAGTCTATTTTTCTAGTGAATATTCAAGAAGTAAAGACATTTGTTCAACCTCTCTGTATCTTTAAAACAAATTTTGGTGACAATACCTTTAAAGATCAGATATTCAGGCTTGGCAGTTTGCATGACTTATGTGAAACATAAAGAATGGGTTTCCTAATAGAAGTTAGTAACTGAATCCTATACATATTCACATATAATTTCTAGAAATATTTGTCTTGAGGTACTGAGGGGAATGAAAGTCCAACTGGAATTAATATTGCTGGGTTTCTTCTGCAGTATGGCCCCCCCCTTGCCAAGGGGGAAATTGTAGTCTCTACAGTATTTCTTTGGTAGAAAAGATCCTAGTGTATATTCGGGGGAGGAGGAGTGAAGAAACAAGAGATGACAGGACTTCCATTAAATATACCAGTTAAAAGGAAAAAAAAAAAAAGCCTCATGATGAATGAAGAGGTTTACCCTCACTTAGAGCCCTCCACCGATGAACATGTTATCAAATGGGCAAGACTGAATAATTGTTTCATTGTTATTTCTTTTTTTTTAAACTTAATATAATCCATCTGTTCAAGCTAGCAATATCAGGACATCCCCCCTCCCTGATTAGGTAGAATTCCAGATGTTTAATAGTGTGTGTTTTATCAGCTCACTGTTTATAAAACTATAAGATTTGTCAATTAAATAGCCAAGACTGAGCCCCAGTGAAAAAGTACTTCTAGCAAATTTAGGCCGTAAGAAAATACTTACTTGTTTCAACTCTGCAAGACAATTAAACCAGTATGAAATAATTCAGTTCCTTTGTACAAATTGTATATATGCTTTTTTCCTTGTTTTGAGGAAATTCTCTGCTTTAAATTTGAGTTTTGGTACAAGGAGTACATTATGTATTTCTTATTGAGTATAGTTACATAGACCTTTAATTTTCAAAGGTATAAATCCCGTACCAGAGACAATGAAGTATTCAGTCAAAGAAAATTGCAGCAACACATAGCTTTGATGAGCCTTAACAGTGAATAAGTGCACAGTAAGTTCCCTACTTGCACCAGCTTAAATGTCAGAATAAAAAATTTAAGCTTAATAACATATGTTCATGCAAGAGCAAGACAATGCCTAGCTTTCCTTAGAAAGCATTGATTTTATTTATTAATTAATAGAAGTAGAAAAGTCCTGATGATGGTCTAACTCCTGAACTGAGGTGTAAGGAGGAATGTAAAAAGCTACCTTGTGCTATGTGCTATGTGTAACTGTGCTACCACCTCTGATGGAGATTTCTAAACAAAGATTTTTTTTAAATACTACCCCGAATCACAAAGCTCTTACGAAATCAAAATACTTTATTTATCTTTTTATGTCTGGAGGACACTTCTGAGATCACTTTACTGTGAGATGTCAGTAGGAGTACAAAACAGGAAGTGTAAGATGGTTATAAATAATATATCAAAACACAGAGGTGACTCCAGTGTGTCACTTGCCACTTACCTTGACTCACTGCCATGTTCATGTAGAGACAGATCTTGGAGCTATATAAACATGGGTCACAGCGTACTTGCAAAAAAATGCAAAGAATTTTTTCCCACATGGATATAAATAATGTTAGAAAAAATATTTTTATTTCATTGTTATCATTATTATCTAAAAGATATCAGTATTTTTGCAATGGCCTGTTGTAGTGAGCTGAAACCATTTTCAGAAGATGAAACACATGAAATCCACACTATTGATCCTGTCCTGTGCTGTATGCAAGACGAGTTTTGCCAGCCCAGTTGGCCCACAATCTAGGGACTGTTAGATTTGTTAATTACTGTTAACGATTGGTACAGTTTTGTTTCTCCACACTTGACATACCTATTGATTGGCAGCACAATGAAAGTATATTCAAGGACTGAAATACAGCCAGAATAAATAATGGTATGATGCAGTTTCTTGGTAGGGTACACCTGAGAAAGGTCCTGTTTTCTACTCAGCGCTGTAATATAATAACCTCCCAGAAGTCTTTGGAGCATTTTCCTCCAGTTTTTTTACTGTATAAGGTTATGGGTTCAAATGATAAACATGTTACAAGAAGGGTTTTCCTCTTTGCTGCTTGAATACTTAGCATAGCACATGCTCACTAACATGCACACATATAACACTAGGATCTAGTCCAAAACTTAATGAAGTTGATGAGAACATTTCATTTGACTTCAAAGCAGTTGGTTTTGGATGTATTTGTCTGAGGAAGGAGAATTTTGTTCTTTCTTTGTCTTATGAGCTCATCTCAGTTTGACCCTGTGTACAGTCTGTTGCATTCTTTATTTACCTTTCACTTTAAGAATGCTTTTCCTTCTTCTAGGTTGAGGGGATTTAATTAAAAAAACATGATCAAATAAGATCTTTGAAAACCTGCTGTTTTTTTCCAAAGAATTCTTTGAGATTGAGAAGCTGAAATAATGAAATGTTTTCAGTTAGCCTAAAAGAGAGATCACATTCTAAAAATATTCCTTTGGTCTCCTAATGCAAATATATGACTCAGTTATTCACATAGGTGTTTATCTTAAAATCATAGCACTGGGAATATTGAAATGATAACCCATCTAGCATGACAATGCTTCAGCCATTTTTATCCCCCTGTGGATTCCTGCAGTTTTTTAATTTTCTGTATTTATCAAAAAACTACCTTCAGATACCTGTCCACAGCTTGGTGTTATTCGTTATGAGTAATGCATACATCCGCTCCCGCTGAACCTTTATGATAAGATTGGCTCCTCCAGCTCAGAGGTTAGCTTGCTGGCCTCAGCATGTTTTGCTAGGAAAGGTTTTTTTCCTCCGGTCCAGTCTTCCAGAGATTGAGGGGAAGTGGCACCTGAGCCCTCACTTGTACTCCCCAGAAGGCTCCCCTTCACACACTCCACCCATTCCTTTATCCCCAGCAGTAACCTCTTTGTGCTATATGGAATCAATATATTTGTATTTAGTGCTCAGAATAAAACACTGAAGAGCAATGTCTTTTAAAGCAGGACACAAATGCATGTGCATTTAGTCTCATCTATATATATGCTTTAACAACAAATTATTTTGATAGGCAGAACAGAATCAGTTTGCATTTCCCAAAAGCTCTTGAGTGTTGAAAGCTTCTTGATTTGTTTTTCTCTCCTTTCCCATACAAGTCAGTAGGATTGCTCCACTAGGGAGCAAGCTAGGGTGATGGCATTGCTTAAATGTGAGCATTTTTACATTTGTTGGAAAAGGCTTCCACCCTCCATCTTTGGCTGCTAGGCTTCCTCTGCTATCCAAACAATCCCATTAGTTTAAATATTGCACTGTTTATGTGGGTAGCAGATCCCTACACTGTACCGATACTAAGTGCTAAGGGCTCAGCTTGTGGGTTTTTTCCACCAAAAATTTCCCAAATGGAAACTGATTTCTAACTTACAAAGGAAATTATGTAATTTTCACGAGTTCAAATATATCATCCATCTGTCACACTGTTTACACTGAAGTATCTTGTATCAGAATACAGCCTGTCTTGTTCATGGTAAGACATATTGTGACAGTACATAGACACTGAGGGTCCCTGTGCAATCTGTGATGTGCCCTGGGGTAGAAAACTTTTACTTTGTATGCAATAGTAGAATATTACACAGTTTAATAATAGCTTTAATGTGAAGATCATTTTTAGTGGAATTTACATATGTGGCTGGAGAGTGGAAAAATCTTTTGAAGGCATCTATTCAACAAATAGCCAAACACAAAGCTGGATAGTAAAGCAGGCATTCTAGCTTGGGACAAGTAAAAATAAAAAGCATTCATTTCACTTAGCCCTAAGCATTCAGCATCATTTTTCTTCAAATTATTTGTAATATTGAGGAAGGTTGAGCCACAAATAAACCAGGTATTTATACAGCAATAGATGAATGGGAACTTTTCCTGTTCTCTGAAGAGAGAAATCTAAATCCCCTTTCAAAACACATCTGGATAGTCTCAATGTTTGTGAGAAGAGGCAGGGCCCATAGAAATGATTGGTGAAAAAAGGGCTACATGTTTTTAGGACTGCTGTAAGAGGTGTTCTTCCCCCTGCTCCATTACAGAGCTGTACCTAGTAATAGTCTCTGCTATGTCTCATGTCTGTACAATCAGTGGTTTTGCCTTAAGCAAAATGCTGTTATCTGTGCACTTAAATTTGCTCCTGATAAGATTCTTTGCTGTTTAAGACCAAAATAGCCCAATCGACATGGAAGTCTTCGTATCTGTGGTCTACATTGATTTATGCCAGCTGAGAATTTGGCTCTGTCTTGATGAGAACAGGAAGGAAAAGACTTTTTACAAATGTATTTTGAATTCAGGGATTTCTTTGTATTTCAACCACTCTCTGTCTCTCTGTGCTTCTCTGTCCACACTCCGGTCTCTTTGTGCTTCTCTATCTGGAAAACATGGAAAAACACAATGATTTTTCTAAGCCTGTTGCAGTGCTGAGTGTCACAACAGTATTTAGCTTACAATCCTGCCTCAGCAAATTCTACTGGAAGTCCTGACAGTTTGAGAGGATTAGTTATTTCTAGACTCATCACTCAAAGATTACACCCTGTGTCTACAATGTGAGCAAATCTCAGAAGATGCCGCCATCACATGGCACATGTGGGACAAGCAGGGAATCAGGCCCAGCCAGCATGGGTTCATGAAGGGAAGGTCCTGCTTGACCAACCTGATCTCCTTCTATGACAAGGTGACCCGCTTGCTGGATGAGGGAAATGCTGTGGATGTTGTCTACCTGGACTTTAGTAAGGCCTTTGACACTGTCTCCCACAGCATTCTCCTGGAGAAATTGACTGCTCATGGCTTGGACAGGTGTACTGTTTACTGAGTTAAAAACTGGCTGGACGGCCGAGCCCAGAGAGTGGTGGTGAATGGAGTCAAATCCAGTTGGCAGCCAGTCACGAGTGGTGTTCCCCAGGGCTCAGTACTGGGGCCGGTCCTGTTCAATATCTTTAGCAATGATCTAGATGAAGGGATTCAGTGCACCCCCAGTAAGTTTGCAGATGACACCAAGTTGGGTGGAAGTGTTGATCTGCTGGATAGTAGGAAGGCTCTACAGAGGGATCTGGACAGGCTGGATCGTTGGGCCGGGGCCAACTGTATGAGATTCAACAAGGCTAAGTGCTGGGTCTTGCACTTGGGTCACAACAACCCCATGCAACGCTACAGGCTTGGGGAGGAGTGGCTGGAGAGCTGCCTGGCGGAAAAGGACCTGGGGGTGTTGGTTGACAGCCGCCTGGACCTGAGCCAGCAGTGTGCTCAGGTGGCCAAGAAGGCCAATGGCATCCTGGCTTGTATCAGAAATAGCATGGCCAGGAGGACCAGGGAGGTGATAGTGCCCCTGTACCCGTCACTGGTGAGGCTGCAGCTGGAATACTGTGTTCAGTTTTGGGCCCCTCAGTACAAGAAAGACATTGAGGTGTTGGAGAGTGTCCAAAGAAAGGCAACAAAGCTGGTGAAGGGTCTAGAGCACAAGTCTTATGAGGACCAGCTGAGGGAGCTGGGATCGTTTAGTTTCGAGAAGAGGAGGCTGAGGGGAGACCTTATTGGTCTCTACAACTACCTGAAAGGAAGTTGTAGCGAGGTGGAGGTTGGTCTCTTCTCCCAGGTAGCAAGCAACAGGATGAGAGGAAATGGCCTCAAGTTGTGCCAGGGGAGATTTAGATTAGATACTAGAAAAAATTTCTTCATGGAGACAGTGGTTAGGCATTGGAACAGGCTGCCCAGGGACATGGTGCAATCACAGTCCCTGGAAGTGTTCAAAAAACATGTTGATGTTGTGCTTAGGGACATGGTTTAGAGGTGAACCTGGCAGTTAGGTTAACGGTTGGACTTGATCATCTTCAGGGTCTTTTCTAACCTTAATGATTCTGTGATTCTAAGATACCATGTGTCTCAAAGATTTGGGTAAGTGCTGGGCATATCTAAACCACAAAGACTTTATTACCTATTTGCAAGCTGCAATTTCAATTTAAGAGCTGACCTTTTGACCTCCTGCTCTCTGACTGTTCTCTCTCCTGCCACCTTCCAGCCTTTCTTAATCTTGGGGTCTTAAGCACTTAGCTCTCTTAAGAACCTTCTCAGCTGTATTTGTACAAAAGAACATCTATATACTATGTCTCCTCTTATGGCTCCAGGGCTGAGGCTTCTTTGTGCAGTCTCTTCATTTGGGCTTGGCAGTATTTCTAAGGTATGGGAAGAGCTATGAGGCAGCTCAGCAAGTGCATGTTGCAGGGACCAAATTGCAAACTCTAGTCATTGAACTAGGAGAGCAGCTGACAGTAGGGCACATGGTTGGGAAGACTGCAGGAAGGCTGAGATGAGGGTCATTTTACGAAGACATTTTATCACTTCAAAGTGCTGCATAGAGGAACTGAGAGAGTGGAGAGGAAAATAGTAAGAGGAAAATGGGGTCCAGTGGTCTGGGGTTTTTTTGTTTGTTTTGCTTTTATTGCTTACTCTCACAGTCTATTTTATTTCAAGAGAAAGGCTGTTTAAATATAGCTCCTTTCCACTTACAGTGTGTCTGTCATCTGATGAAAGTTTGTACATTGCCATTCACCGTGCTTTGGTAAGGCTGAGGAACAGCAGTGTGCTTCCCACGAGAGAAGTACTGCAAAGAGAAAGGAGCACAGACTAAGGACAGCCCCCTTCCTTTCAGCCACTCATATGTATCAGAAAAGGGGCAGTCTCTGACCTCTGGAAAGAGCTGCCCTTTCTATCAAGGGAACAAAGAAGCAACCACTCTCCTCCTTGTCCCATAAGATGAATAAAAAATTGGGGAGATTAAATCAC
The DNA here is from genome assembly GCF_047370975.1 of Nipponia nippon. NCBI lineage: Eukaryota > Metazoa > Chordata > Aves > Pelecaniformes > Threskiornithidae > Nipponia > Nipponia nippon. The sequence continues at coordinate 62,859,014 of NW_028262380.1, forward strand.
TCTGCATTTTGTACCTGTCTAGAGTTTATAGGAAGCCAATGAGAAATACTGTGTTTGATTTCACTAGGCAAGATCCTCTTCAGGTGTAAACTGATATAGGTCATTGATGTTAAAATGATGTGCCCTAGTAAAGTATCTGGCGTGGAGTGATAATGCACTAGAAACACTTCAGAGTAGCGTCTCTCCTTTACAGTTGATGACTACCAGGGGAAACATATGCATTGATTCAGCAGAACACGTTTACAAACTCAAGAATTTATGCTCCACTCTGACTGTTTTTTCAAAATCCATGGATCTCAAAACAGAAATCATTTGAAGAATTGCAATATTTAATTAGATTATCCCTGCACTTTAAATACATGGTCAGTCTTATTGCTTAATGGCATTGACGAAGCCTCAAAGGTGGAAGAGAAGGTAACAGTAACAGGTGAAGAACAGGGAGCCAGGATTACTCTTTTACTAGTAAGAAACATTACAAAAAAAGCCTGAAATGTACAATACAACACAAACTACATAATGAGCAGGAGGCTGTAAAGGCAAAAAGGGAAGTCACTTTTAAAGAGCTTATTTAAGAGCTTATTTCAATTTTGTTCAGAATGTATTTGAATAGAAGAAAGATTTGTATTTGTTGTAAAAGAGAGCAGGAAGCATTTCCAAGATGTTTAGCCATAAAAGATCTTCACAGGGAGTATGTAAAATATTGACACGTGGGTGCTAGTGTGGCTTTCAGCATGACAACTACAACATTCCATGAAATTGAATCTCTTAGAGATCTTGGAAAAAATAACTTCACTGTGCTCAACAGGTGACAGGATTACTTTCCAGCTCATAAGTAAGAATATGAAGGTTCAGCTACAGTTTTGATAAAGTATCAAATCTACAAGAAAACAAAACCCCAGATATCTCCGAAGCACTCATCCATCCTGGCCCATTAGATTATGGTGCTTTTCACTCACAAACTGGTGAGCCAGAAGAGCTTTTCCATGCTCACTGTGCTCATAGGAAGATCAAGGAATTCCTTCTGGAGCAATGCCTTGAAGCTGAGGCCAGACATCTGAATATATGGAAGCCCTAAATTATCTGGTTTTTTTCACATTAAGTCAACTGAAATCTTAAATGTCCTAAGTCAAGCTGCTTTGAATGGAGAACTTAACAATGGATGTAGGGACTTTCAGACACATACCTGAAAGCTTGACCACCTCTTTAGGAATGAAGTTAGCTGGAAAATCATATGCGATTCTCAAGGTCTTGTGGGACCCTGCTCTACTTAAATTCGTAGCCCTGAACCTTTTCCTAGTGGTCAGAACAAGCACTCACAGGAAAAAATATAGAAGATCCTCACAGACTATTAACCCAAAGAAGGCACTGAATTATAGAACTTATATATATAGAGAGAGAACTTATTATAGAGAGGCATCTGTGAACAGTATCTCATGGTCAGTGAATCATACTGAAATATTTCCTTTCTGGCTGGATTATCACAAACTAAAATATTTCATACAGAGTGTTTTTTATAGGTCAGCACCAGTTCATAGTAGTTGGTGCAGACCCCAATTACTGGAGAGCATCATGGACACAAGGTGAGGTACTCTCGTCTCTCAACCTCTCATAGCATGTGTCTTTTTGTTTACTGTCTGACAAGGTCATGAACTGTTTCCACTTCATAATCACCGGCAGTGGCAGGAAGGATGTCTTTTTCCTTGTGGAAGAGGAGGAAGCAGAGGCTGATTTTCCACATGTGCCTTTCCACAAATGGATAGCAAGAGAAGTGAAAAGTCCCTCCTCTTTTCCTTCTATGTATATTTTTTTCTGTGTATCTCCTGGGAAGACAGAGCCTGTGAAAATGAATGGAATTGAACTCAAAACACATCTATCTCTTCCTTTTCCCATAGCAACGCTTACTACCACAGTGTTCAAAGTGATGAGGGCTCTGTCATAAAACCAAAAGGATCTTTCCTCAAACCATTCATACCTTCAGTACGGTTTCTGAATATTTTCATCCAAATGGGGTTGTAGGAAAGAAACTCTGTTGAATTTCTCACATTGCCTCCTCTTACTGATGTTTCATGAGTGTGGGAAAGAATTCTTTGTCTCTTTGCTTTTGAAAAAGCTGGGCTCAGTCTCTTTTCAAAAATCACAAGCCCCCAAATTAACTGCCTAAAGATGTGACAGAAAAGTGGGTTCTAATAATACCCTGAAAGCTCAATATCTAATCACTGGAACAGTGTGGAAGGTGGAGGATCCATTAATGAAAGCTTCTATTTTGCATTACTTTGATCAAAGCAAACCATTTAAACTGACAGCTGATGTTTCACAAAGTTGACTGGGGACTGCTCTGTTACAGCATAAAATGTGAGTTGCTTATACTTGGAGATCAGTGAAAACTCTCTGCTTGTATGGACACAGAGCAGCTCAGCACAGGATGTGGGAGACTGGAGTTTTACCAGTATACTTGCAGCAAAGTGGCCTGGATTTGAGTATAGGGGGGCCTTCACATCCATTTTGGAAATAGCTTTGGGTGGTGCCATTCACAGGCATGTAAAGATACTTTTTGAGAAGGTGAAAGGCTGATGTGTTAGAACTGAGAGACATAGTTGCCTGCTCTAAAAGAAAGTGGGATTTATTGTGGCATAGAAGCAAAGGGTAAGCTCCTTTCCTCCCTCTACTTCTCTTCTTGGTTATCAAATAGCAGGTGTGATAACACAGGGATTCAAGATCCAGTCCATATCATAGCTGTATCCAGGCAGGCAGCTGACCCATGCAATTTTGAGAGGTGTCTTGTTCTGTATATAGAAATATACCTCACTTGGATGTACGTCGCTTCCTTTTTTTATTATTATACTCTTTTTTAATTATTATAATATTATGCTCTTTCTTTTGTAACAGAGTGCAGAGCTTCATCCTACAAGCTGCTGAGCACTTCCAGCAATGCTCTGGTAGCTTCCAGTTGGGCTATATGGCTGAGGACTAAGTACCTTGGAGAAATGAGTCCTGTTTATAATGACATTGCCTTTTTTACTTCTTTCTTGAAAATGCTGTGCCCATCTCCGTACTCATAGTAATTAAGGAATATAGAAACAGCAATGAAAGGGAAAAAAAAAAAAACAAACAACAAAAACAACCAACCAAACCCTACAAAGGTGGGACTTGACAGCATCCAAACTGGATCATTTCTCAAAGCAACTGTGTGGCAGCAACAGTTTAATGTGAGGTTGTCCTAAATATAAAGCCACTGTAGAGTGCAGCAGGCAAATTCCAGGCTGCTAGAATGTACCTGATTCATTTATGAGATTGCAATAGTTCTGCCAAGTGCCAAGTAAAGTTTTCTGCTTGCACTGACTGTTGCCAGAGTTGTGCTGCTGAGCAGGGTTAGCCAACTGCTAAATAATTCATGGGCCGTGGTGTGTTTACAAAATGCCTTCTGATAAATTTCCATTTTTATAGACAATCCAAGTAGTTAATACACCCATCTTGCTTTGTAGCAGCAGCTCTAACCTTCTAGCTGATGTCATGCCTCCCTGAGCAGCCTTGGGTACAGGGGATGTGAAAAAACAGTACTGGGCTGTCTCCCAATCCTCTTCTATATCATACAGGCAGTAAATTGGCTTGCAGGATGATTGTTGACTAAAAATTGTTCAGTAATTATTTTTATTTTAGCTTTTTTTTTCACACACATTTATTGAATTTTTCCTTTGCATTCCTCTCCACTGTTAAAGACAAAAAACCCACTCTGCTTGTGCACTGATGGTTTGGCTAGACAGTATCCTCTTTGGTCTTATATCTGCAAAGGTGAATAGTACTTCTGTGGAGTCCACTACAATTTGCTGATAGCAATGAGAAGGAGCTGCATACACTCAAGGAGTTTGCAGGTATTATAGGATCCATCAGCTCCTGGATGCTACTAGCAGGGATTTCATGCAGCAGTAGCTGGCATCTGGTCTAATGGAAGCCTCTGCTATGGCAGATTTGCTCCTGGATGCTCTGAACCCATCTCTAGCTTGTTCTCTTGCCAACCTCTCTGAGGCTGGCCAACAGATAAAATGCAGTTGGTTGGGGATTTCCTCTGCCTAATGAATGCTGAAGTAAATTCTACAAACTCAGTCTGATTTGACGCATAACAGAGAATCATTATGTGATTTTTAACGGGAGTTCCTGTGCGTAGATTTTGTTCAGGAGTCCAGACTAAAAAAAGTTTTTCTGTACTATGCACTCTTCTGGTTACATGTGAGTGCTTCCTTTGGCTGTATTTGATTTCTAACGAATTTCTTTCCAAACTCTAAATGACAAGTGCAAAAAACTTAGGGGTCACTTTTTCCAAAGGAGTTGCAATCTGGATTGCAGTCTCCACAGTCTCAGATATAAGCACAAATATTGTGCTTTAGCACAATAAACAGGGATATGCGTACATAGGAGGAGCAGTTGCCTCCTTGCATATTCAGAGAAAGTGCTTACTATTCTGGAGTCATAAAAGAAGCAAGGTTATTTTTCAGATATAAATCATGGAAACTCTTTTGTCTACATAGCCTTTTAAACACCTCTCAGGTATGCACTTTGGATGAAATTTGCAAAGGCAGAAAATGCCCGCTGAAAAGTGTGAGGAATTTGACATCCAGGTACTTCCAAACACTTAAAAATCCATCCCTTTTTTCTTGCCACTATTTAGTCCCAAGTACCCACTGGTTTAGATGAATGGTCATTCTGAAAAGAGATACAGGAATGTGGGATTAGGTCCCCAGCAGCAGGAGACTAAAAGAAGAGATAAATTCAGCAGGTGGCTTACTAGTATAATAAATTCAGTATACGTGGAAATAAGATGGTGGTTATTTTGAAGAGGAGATGTTCTCCAACAGACAGTAGCAAGTAAAAATATCTGTTATTTTCTCTGCTGCTCTCAGCAGTCTTCTATGCTATTTTTTAAAAATTTCAGGTAATCAGGTAGAAGCAGATTTTTATAGCTAGTAAAAAGGTTGAATCAAAAGAAGAGCTACAGTACACTTTTGCAACTCAGCACACTCTAATATGTAAAAATAATAATGGGGTGGATAAAAAGACTTTTTAATCAGGCCCTACAGCAGGGTTTTATTTTCTTTTTTTTGGGCTGTATTTTGTGTATGATATATTGCTTTCCTCCTAACACATAATGTTTATACGCCCCCAATTCCTGCAAAATACAAGTCTTTACGACCTGTGGAGCTTTAACTGCTTCTGAATCCTCCTATATATTATAAGGTTTAGAGGGTAATACTGTGTATAATGTATTTCTGCTCAGGTGATAGTGCTTGTTAAACAGTATTGAGCGCAGAGGTTGCTGTTTGGAGACTGAACACAGTCAGTCTGGATGGCTCAGGATTCACTGTTGATGAACTGCCTCAGTTCAGTTGAAAAAAATGATGAAAATAAATGAAGGGTAATTTGGGTTAAGTTCTTTAGATAGTGTGATACAGGATGTCACGTTAAATAATCCACTGGAATTTAGCGTCTGCCTGTCTGATAAATCCAGGTTGATGAAAAAATGCTAAATAAGTCTTTCCTCTCAATGTTTTATTGTCAGAGTGAATAATTTTACAGATAGACTTTTGAAAGACACCAGCATCTTAGCTGCGTTACTCATGCAGCTTAAAGCAGGTGGTCATAGTTCCGAAGTTTATAATGAACAGAGACAGGCATTAGCTAGAAGCAAATGTTGTTTCAATCATTTTACAAGTGCGAAACTGAGGCATGGAAAAATAGTATACTATAGAAGTATATATAATACTATACTACAGTGCTACAGTACTATACTGCACTATAGTGTTAGAACTATGTACCGTAGTTCATAGTTTAAAATGAAATATTCCAGTTTCTATTTTTCCAAATTTAGGAACTTTGCCAAAAAATGCAACAAAGTTTGTCTTGCAATATTTGCTCTTATTAAAAACAAGTTGTGTGGTTGTCAGTGCTGATATCCTCTAGGTCTGCTGTGATTTGATTCCTTCAGTACAACTGCCATTAATGTACTAAGGACAGAACTCAGAATTACGAGATGATAATGCTATGCTTTTTCTTCCTTATTCTCCTATATTGTTGTTTTTAAGTCTGGGAACATTTAGAAGGTATAGAAAAGAGAAGCCATGACATTAATTGCAATTGTAATTTAAAAATGCAATTTTTTTGTTGTGAATTCATGCATATATTACCAAAAATAAGAGAATGACAGACGTATTTCAATCTGAGATGTAGGAATGAGCAGTTTATGATCCTCCTTTGGTATTCCTTTCTCTTCTTTTTTGAAGGAATCTCTAATTTTCTACTGTGCTTAAAAAATGCTCAATGCTTCATAAACTCTGTACAGACTTGCATTTGAAGGGAAAGTTAACTACCTGAAACAAAATGACAAATGTATTGGTCACACTTTTGCATTCTGCATACTAGCAGGGAGAAAAAGAGATTATTTCCTAGGTTTACAATCAAAATTAATGAGATGCTATAAACCAAAATGCGTGCTTCAGGATGAGAAGTGGTAAGTTATAATCTATTTTTATGTGTGTATGTAGATTATAATGAATCCATTAGATTACTTTTATATTCATGTTATTAATGGTTTCTCTGCTTTCCCTGACATTTTAAACTCGTTGAATAGCTTCAGCACCTTGAACAGAGCAACTACTAATTCCTGAGGACAGAGGAATCAATATTTTACCTTCGATTTAATTGAAAATAAAACAAAAGCCAATTAATATCAGTGACCAAAACAGAGAGCAGGGGATTACTTTCCTTAAAGATACTTAAGCACTTTGCTGCTTCTTCCACCATTACATCACCCTCATGCTCCCCTTGAAGAAATTTGGTAGCACTTTCTGCCTCTAGGTTGTTCTGGTTTTCTAGCTGACCTGAGGATAAAAGCTAGTATCTCACAGTCCTCAGGGGTGTAGCACAAGGGATGGGATTTATCATCTACTGATACCTACATCAGAGGTTTTTGTATTGACTGCTTTTGTAGTTGGTAGAGAGAACAATTCTTGAGACCTATTGATACGACTTCTTTTAGACATCTATTTTGAGATAGGATGCATGTCACCCTGGAAGTACCTGTTTCCATCTGTAGAAGAAATGTGTAGAAAGCTATTTCAGAGGTAGAGAGCTATTTCAAGTGTAGACATATGGAACAGGTATTTCCCATTAGGCAGATGAATCCTGACCAAAGCTTTCTGCTATGAAGTTGAAGTGGTAACCCTGGTAAAGGAGGAACACTATGAATTCATTCGACTTCCGCACAGAATGAAGTCAGTGTAGGTAACAGCTATCCAAACAATGTGCCAGGAAGAATCACCAAAGGTTATACCATCTCTTTTTTGTTTAATGCCAGAACAAGCACTGCAGAAAGTGGAACGAACAGCTATGAAGCTCCTTCTACAGGTCTCTAAAGAGATAATGAAACACATAACACAAAAAAATGTGATTTGTTTAAAAATATACATAAACATGTATGTTTCTCTAGTCCTGGGCCAGCCACATGACTTTTGGATGCTTTGGATTCCAGCAGCTGCAAAGAAAATGGTGCTATAACACGGAAAATGCCTGCTGCTCCTAATATGACAGTAACATCATCTAAGTGGAAGTGGGTGCCAGAGGAATACCTATTACAAGCGCACCTAGCAGGTATATAGCTGACCTCAGCTCACGCACCTGCATGCTTACCTGTTGGGCTGCATGAGGCACTGTTGCTTAATTGAAACATTTTGACTAAGGTAAATTTTGGTGAAGATGCTAGTTCTTGTGTTGTAATTGTTATGGTAGGACACTTGTCTGCTACCACATTTAGTCCAATTAGAGTGCATACAAGGCAAATGTGCGCTTATGAGTACTTTTCTGCCACAGATGCCAAAACCCTTCCTAAATGAAGGACTTGCAGGACTGTTCAACATCTTGGCACACCAACTGGGTGCACCATGATGACAGCCTACTTTAATCTACACAACATGTCATTGAGTTTATTTGTATTTGTTAAGAAAAAATGTGCATTATCTGCTTTCTTACTTTGCCTCATTTGATTATAGTACACCATAGAGCCTGGGCAACCATAAAAGTCACACTAAGTAATAAAAACTGGGGCATGATCTATCCATAATACACACACTCAACCTGTATGAGATAGATATAAGAAAATAATAATTTCTCATTCATAACTTATTGTTGTAAAGGATTCAATACCCGTTGGTTCAGTGGGATTAGGGCTGTTTTTCTGCAACAGGAGCTCCTGTATTAAGTAAAATCAGAAAAGATAGAACCTCTTAAGGTGTAAGAAAAGACAGTGCAGTGTCGTACATGGCAAAGGGAAGGAAGCTCTGTGTTTTTGTAGCACCCTAAATTTTAACTGCTCCCAAAATAGTATTACAGAAGGTTAACTGGCAGCCCTATGTAAACCCTGTACTAAATGATGTCTAAAAGATAAACGGATCCTGCTGAGAGTTGTTAATACCCATAGTGCTAGAGAATTTAAGTATTAATATATGGGAATTAAAAACAATAATAATTTTGTTCTAATTGGTCTTATTTCATATTAAGTCCTACCATCTGTCTCCTGCTCTTGATCATATGAGTAGAATGATATTGAGAAGCACAGTAGCATGATCTTAAATAATCTTTTTTTCCACCTTCTGCAGCTCTCTTTCTTTCAATACGTAACACTTACATTTTCTACTAGCAGACACTGGAATCATTTTTACTTTCATAAAGGAAAAACTAAAGCTATGACAAGATTTATAAATATCTGGCGTGACTGACTCATAGCAAACTGATCAGTCATAACAGAGCTCATACAATAGTTACTTGTATAAATTGTTCTTTCATTTTTCATAGTCAAGGAAGAAAGCAAGATTAGTGTTCCAACGAGTTCTGTCTAACTTGTTGCTGTGATATTTTTTGCCCTTTTACCATTGTGCGTCTTTTACCACCATAAATTGCTGCCTTCAGACTCTTCTGTAAGTTGTTTGATCTGGTTCACTTTAATTTGTTTTCTCTTGGTATCTGCTAAAAGTTTTTTTTTATTATTCTTTGCTGTGATGGTTGACAGGATGCTTATAGCAATGAGGAGGAACCTTGTTACATCAGGCACATCGGATTAGATTTTGATAGTATTTACAGTGATGTGAAAAATGGAATTATGTCTATCAGTGGATGGGAGATCGACATCTCACCTGTAAGTGTAAGTCAGCAGCAGAATATGAAAAATACTGATATTTAACATTGACAAAAAACTACTTTAATTATATGACCATCAGATTATATTTCTACTCTGTAAATGGCAAAGCTAAAGTTCTTAGCTCAAAGTAAAGCTTTGCAAGGCACGGGGAAATTAAACTCAGTTCGCTGCAGTGCTACATCAATCAACATCACTTCCAAATAAAACATGTTGGATAACACACTTTCTAAATCACATATAAATGCCAAAATAAGTACAGAAAGGCACCATCTTATAATTTTATTAACAATAACAATTTAATTCTCAATTATGCCATGCTGGAATACTGGTCCCTTGAACAGATGCAGGAAATGTGTAAAACAGGGCTATGTACCAGCCATTTTCACAGCAAGTTATGTTTTGGTTTATTTTCACAAACCACCAATCCTGCTCATCATCATTAGAAGGGTTTACTTGAGATAGGCCCTAGATGTGCTTCTCTTTCACTCTCTCATATTTGCTGCAAATGCTGTCTTTAAAGTTCAAGCTTAGCAGTGAATGTGAGGTGAGACATTTAAAAAATGTCTCTAAGTGAGATTTTTAACAGTACGTAGAATTTGGGAATGTTGAAGGATTTTCAAAAGCATGGAGACTCCCAGCTCCTACAAGTCCCTTACGGGACTTCAGGGCACACAGTCCTATGACCTTTACGAACCCTACACTCTTAGGTAATTGAGAGCTTTGAAAATCTTGCTCCTAGCTTCGCAATTGATTCATTAAGGATTTTATCATGGAAGTGCACGCTTCAAAGCATGAACAGCTTCTGTATGTGGATGCTATTGCTAAGCACACGTAGCACAGGGAGTGCAGTTACACAATTGCTTTAACTAGGTGTATTTTACTAGGTGTAACCCATTAGCCCTGGTGTAAGGCCCAGGGGCAGGGCTTAGCAGCTGCGGAAGGGAGGGGAAGGCACCTATGGTCTTTTCAGTAGCAGAGTGGATGTCTGCCAGGTTAAAGCATGCATTTAACCATAGCCTAAAAAATACAATGCTCTGACAAAGATAAAGCTTCCAGTGCTGTTCATACTTAATACAAGCAACTTTCTGGGTCTTGCATCAGTTTTACGTTATTATTACTTTTACAAAAATTACCTCTACTCTCTAACCTTTGATCATTGAGAAGTGAACAGGGTTAGTAAGATCGAAAGCAATCATACCAGTCTGGGAATTAATTTTGGAACTGTAAATTAAGCTTCAGTTTAATATTCCCAGTCATCTGACTTGCAAACTAACTGGAAGAGTCAAGATAAACAGCAAGAGAGACTTTTAAAGGATATGTTAGCTGGTTCTTGACATGGTGCAAGAGACTTACTGTACAAGAATGTCAGCAGTACTCAAAAGGTTAATGGAAGTGGGATTTGCATAGGCATGACTGATTCTTCTAGAACAGGTGAGGAAAAAAAGATGATTTGGACGAAGCACTTTTAAAAGCACTTTTGCATTTGCATCTTTCCATCTGAAGGGAAGAAAAGCTCTAGTATCTCTTTTAACATATATCACTGTAATTTCTTAGAGGGATCCAAAACTTGTCAAAGAAAACATTTCAGACTAAAAATGAGCTATCAGAATGGGTGAAATAATCAGTGTGAAGCTTATGAAAATGTACTTGTCATGGTGTAGAAGAGTGTCTTATAGTATCAACAGAGTTAAGGTTAAATGTTTTGGTTTTGCTGTGTGTTGCCCTTTCTCACATACATATGCACACACCTGCATATATGCACATTTCTGACTCATCTTTATCACATCTAGTTGAACTGTAGGTCCTTATTTCTTTTTTTTTTTATTTAATAGAATGAATTAAAATACCTTTACACAAGGAAAGCACCTCACAAAAGAGAATTTTTCTGTTATCAGACCACATGTGATTTAAATTCCTCGCTTAGGTTAAAAGAAAAATAAATAATGGTCCTGCTGCATGTTAAATATGAGACACATTTTCCTTGCATTATATGAATTCACACTAAGCCAGCAATTAAATTAAAACATAATAATAGGGTTGGTAATTTTGTTGGCTGACAGCAAGACTAGGAAAATAACCTTTTTTTCTAGAAAATAACCTCAAGCAAAGCCCTGTAACAGTAGCTGTAGTAAGCATCATTCTTCTTATTCATTTTAATTCCTAAGACTTTGATTTAGATCTTGCAGCCCCAGCATCACTGAGCAGGTTGCAAGATGCTTCTGCTGAGTAGCGTTGGCCAGAAATCTGCATACATGAAATTCTCTTTTGGCAGAACCAAACCAATTTAAAGATGGGGGCTTGTTGACCAAAGTTGCTGCCGTGGTTTAACCCCAGCCGGCAACTAAGCAGCACACAGCTGCTTACTCACTCCCCCCCAGTGGGATGGGGAAGAGAATCAGAACAATAAAAGTGAGAAAACTCATGGGTTGAGATAAAGACAGTTTAATAGCTAAAGCAAAAGCCATGCATGCAAGCAAAGCAAAACAAGGAATTCATTCACTACTTCCCATAGGCAAGCAGGTGTTCAGCCATCCCCAGGAAAGCAGGGCTCCATCACGTAACGGTTACTTGGGAAGACAAATGCCATCACGCCCAATGTCCCCCCTTCCTTCTTCTTCTCTCAGTTTATATACTGAGCATGATGCCATATGGTATGGAATAGCCCTTTGGCCAGTCTGGGTCAGCTGTCCTGGCTCTGCCCCCTCCCAGCTTCTTGTGCACCTGGCAGAGCATGGGAAGCTGAAAAGTCCTTCACTAGTATAAACACTACTCAGCAACAACTAAAACATCAGTGTGTTATCAACGTTATTCTCATCCTAAATCCAAAACACAGCACTATACCAGCTACTTGGAAGAAAATTAACTCTACCCAGCTGAAACCAGGATGGTTGCAAACTGCTCTAAGATATCTAATGGACACTACCCAGCTTAGAAGATTACTTCCTTAATATTCCCAGTGTCTCAGCTTAGTAGGATGTGGCCCTGGGGACTTAACTTGGCTTGTGATTTGGGCTGTAACTGCTTCAATATGGCCTGGCTATAAAAGACAATGAATGTTAAGCTACAGGGAATAGAAATAAGCTTTTCCTATAAAGAAGATACCCCGTAACTATTTTGTTTTGTATGTTCATGTCTTCCTGTACTACACATGAAATTAGGAGATGGCAGGCCATCTGCTCTGTATCCTGAACTCATTTGGCAGAGTCTACCTCTGCATCTGTGTTCTTCTTCTCTTGTGGGCCTTTTCTTATGGCCTAATGCAGGTTATTTTCACTCATTTCAAGGCCAGGGATCAGAACTGATTCATTCTTGCACAGATATCTTGCTTGTGTGATATTGGGAGGTCATTCACCAGAGCCTTTTCCTTCTGTGGTTGTCAGGACAACTTGTCATGGGAAAGTTCCAAGCTGGAGATGCCACTAGACTCCTATCATTACCCACAAGAAATGTATTGGTGAAAATGAGAGGACTGTCAGAAGAGCTGTGAGCTTTGGAAAGCCAGCTGGAGAGTGAGCAAAGTCAAGAACTCAACATTTATCAAAATAATGGTTACAGATAGTCTGGTAGACTAAGGTATTAAAACCTAAATTTGTCCTGGAACCAATGCATTTATCAGCAATGAAAATAATTCATCACTAGAATGATGCTTTCTCTAGCAATGCTTTGAGTTTCAGCAAAACTGGTTTGGAGTTCCCGGGTCACAGCAGGGGACAGAATACACAGTCCCAGCTCTTCCTTCTAGCCATTGCAATGCATGAATGGAACTCTCTTCCCTTGGTAGGCCATGACTTTCTATTGAAGAATGCGACATCTTTTATTTCTGTGATGACCTACAGGGTGTCATTTGGGGAATGTTTAAATGAACATTGCTCTCCTCTAAGCTAAAGCATTCTTGTGGCCTTTTTCCCATTTATGTTGTGGTTTATGTAATGTAAAGTAAAATGGATAAAATAAAACTAATTTAATCATCACTTAGTAGATGGTGGCAATTCTAAAACAGTCCCTTTGTCTTTCATACATATTATTCACTTACAAGTTTTGTCAACACCTTAATACTGCAAGCTAAAAGTAGCTTGGTGTTTGTTGTTTGATTATTTTTTTAAAAATCTGTAAATCCTAAAAATAACATGAAGCCGTGTTATCTTCAACATTAGTTTGTCTACCAAAGGAGGACAGCATCACATAACCTGATTTGATGCACAGCAAGATAATGCAATTTGACAGAATGCACAGTTCAGGGGATTGATTGACTCATCTTGGTTAACATAACTATTGGGCAGGCAGCCTGAATTTTGATAGAATATTTTATGAGATAAAGGACTGACTAAAAGAGGGCAAGTGTAATTGCGTGAAAGTCACATCTTTAGCTTATCCAGTAATCTCACAGCCCTTATCATGGACTGGAGAGTTTATATGGCTTTGTGTGCCTTTCTGATTGTTTTCTGGCTGTGGTTTTTAACACATTTTCTGCCTTCCTTTTCTGTTTGGTGTAGAGCTGGGGGAACCCTGCAGTATTTTCTGTCTAATTTACCTGATTTTCAGGGCCTATAAAGCCCGTTCTGATTTCATTTTTCTTGGGAGTTTAACCTCATACAGTTTCCTGTTTCTCCAGTTTCCCACTGCTGTAGCTATATGCTAGCCAGACAGAAGGCTGGGCTTCTGATGAAGAAAACTGTTTGCATGGTATGACTAGAAGTGGTATTGGTGACGCATACACACATGCATACATTCCTGTCTAATAGGAATACAACTTTCTCCTCCATGACACTCTCTTCCTCAATCCCTGGGCAAAATATTTTGGTTACATTGATTTCACACCACTTTCATTCCTGTTCTTAATTCACGCTGGCACACACTAGAAAAAAAATGAAGCCCTTGGCCCCTTGGGAGGCTTTTCTTTCTGCTTTTTCTTGGCAGAATATGTCAGCTTACACCTTTCTTACATTTTCCATCTCTTCATTCATGGTGCTGCTCCTTCATATATTCTTTTTCAGGCCTAACCCAAACAGTACTTCTGTGATTCTTTGCAGTGTAGGCTGGATGTTATGCTTAAAACTAAACTGTATTATTTAGTAAGTTGGATTTTTGTTCTGATTTGAGCTTTAGTTTTTGTTTTGAGAAACTTAACAATTCTTTAAAATATGGTATCCTCATGTCTGCTTACCAGCTGCTACTGATTAATTGTCTGTCTGTGAATATGTGAAGAAGTGTGAATATGCATGTATGCAAACTATGGTTTTCTTCATTTTATCACTGCTGCAAGAAGATCTGTTTATCTATCCATTTTAAATCAAAGTATACCTTCCTGTGGATTCTATAGACCCAAGCCTTCATTAGCAACAGAGTAAATGGGCCTACTAATGGGATCTTTGGTCCCAATGTCAGTAGTCAAATATTTTTCATACTAATTGCAATGGTTCAAAAAGCTAAAAAAATCCTTACATCATAAATTTTAGGAAGGTTTTCAGTCTCAAAACAAGCCTAACTTTGTGCAGACATTTGCCACACACCTGTGGGCCAAGGAAAGACAACGAAACATTAGGAAATGTAGTTTCAGATTGCCAGCATAAGGTATACTGAATATTGCATCCGTAAGGCTCTTACATGTTTTCATTTTCAAACTTCCATTTAAATGCAAATTCTGCCAATTAAACAGTATCTGCATGTACTTTATTACACTATAATTATAGCTTTCCATCTTGCCAGACCTGGCATATAATAAGGCCAGGGGTCATTTTGCTAATCCCCTGAAAGTGCAATTGAAATCAAGGAGCCATCTTCTGCTGTATGAGTGACACACATGTTTTAGGAAAGATCTGAGGACAGAGTTAAGCTCTAAATGCTCTAAAAAATATTATGTCATTGTACTTAAAAGAACATTTCCACTGAAAAAAAAAAGACCCCTCCAGAAGTCATCTTACCTAAATGTAACCCCCTAAAAGTTAGCCCTTTAACCTAGGGTAGTTATTGATACTTGTGCGCTGTCCTTGGAGGAAACTTTGTACTGCATTGGGTCATCTTTCCACTACTAAGAGAAGTGTCCAAGACCGGGGGAAAAGTGGCTGTAGCACTTCCCAATGGCTATAGCAGAAAGGAAGGTAACTAGCATAAATGAGAAGCTCTAACACTCAGATATGTGAGATGAATCCCACCTTTATTGTCTGTTGTTCTTTCCTGCTGTGTCCCAGGGTCAGGCTCTGTTTTTTCTGGCCAAGATACAAGTGTAAAGCCACTAAATGTGGCTGTCTCAAGTGTCTGTCTCAAGGACGGCAAGAGGCTCTCAGATCAATCATTCTGTGTTATGTTAGAAGCCATGGGAGGATACTTTTGCAAATAAATATTTATGAGAAAACCCTTGCATAGATTTTGTCCTGTTGTCTGAGAGATGATTCACTGTCTGTCCCTTGATCCGTGTCTGTCCTTTACCCAGGTAGCTGTCAACGTGAAGCATGACTATTATCATCCCTTTTCTGACTCTGTGCCCTTCCAAAGAAAACAATGGCTATCAGAGGCAACTCTCCAGTCTGCTCTCACCCACAGGGCTTGTAATCCACACAGGAGAGGAAGGAGTATTTTTATTCCTTTGTAGGACCTTGCATAGACACATGAGGCTTTCTACATACTTATCCATGTATGATATAGCCTGTTCCTTCTAGTGGATAGCTGCTCACAGTGCTCTTTTTTTTTTTTGTCTACTTCTCTCTATCAGCAGGAATGTAAAATTTCCTGGGCTAATCAGAAATATTTTTTATAATTTGCATTTTTCTGCAGTTAACCTCATAGCCCTTGGGTTCAGATAAAGTTTTACCACTGTGACTTAAAATGTTGTCCTGGGTCCTTTGGCTGATCTGGGTAATTAGCCACATACGTCTTCCTAGCCCATAGCAAATACAAGATATAGCACTGAAGGCTAAACCTAATGCCCCTTGCTTTTTTCTGAGGACCAAGTGTGCACACATAACCAGTTACCACCAGGCTCTGTGGGGCTTGGTAACATGAACTGCATTGGGATCCTTCATTTCACACCACTATTTTTTGACATTATACTGTGCATATACCTCTCTGAATAGATTTTTCGCTACATGTGTGTGTGTTTGTGTCTGTGTGTAATATATGGATACAGAAATGCTATTTAAGTTTATGGTTGTGTGCATTTATGTATATCCAAAGAGACAGGACTCTTAAAAGTATGATCTATATATTTGCAATAGAAAGTGAAGGGCAAGGTACATTTTTGACATATCAACCTTCAGCATATTAAAATAATGATTTGCAGCCTTAAGGCTTTCTTTGTCCTTTTGTTGCAATTAGTCTTGACTGCTTTGCAAATGTGGTGAGTATTGTAATGGTAGGTGACATTTCCTGAATGACTTTTCTTGTTTAAGAAGCGAGTAATCTGTTGACAATGTGCATTCCTAATCTCTCAGTTGTTGAATCCATGTGCTATACTATGTAACACCATCTCCGTATATTGCTATCCACCTTCTGTGTTTATTGTCCTTTTTTGAGTACAGTAAAAACAGAAGGCTGCTCCTGAAATTAGGTCTCTGCTGCTAATTTAAAAAGCTGCATATACTGCACATAAAATACTTAACTCTGTACTATTGAACATGCTGTTATGACTTAACCAATTGGAAGCAGTACCTGTGCTAGATATTATCTGCACACTAAAGGTGTGCTAATTTAATCAAAACTGATGAAAAAACCTAAGCTGATTAGGCCAGTACAACCCCCAGTGTAGACACATTTTTGTCCATTCACACTTCATCCTTATTAGTTAAGCTTATGGGGCAAATTAATTTATATGTTGGTCTTAATTAAAGCAGAACAACTTTTGGGTCTCTTTAGTCTGAACTTATAAGAGTTTGACCTGAACTTTTTATATAAGAATTTGACCTGAACTTTTTATGGGATAAAGCCCTGGAGGGAAGAGGGGCCCAAGAAAGCTGGTTAATATTCAAGGATCACCTCCTCCAAGCTCAGGAGCAATGCATCCCAACAAAGAGGAAGTCAGGTAAAAATGCCAGGAGGACTGTATGGATTAACAAGGAGCTCCTGGACAAACTCAAACTCAGAAAAGAAGCCTACAGAGGGTGAAAGCAAGGACAGGTAGCCTGGGAGGAATACGGAGAAATTGTCTGACCAGACGGGGATCAGGTTAGGAAAGCTAAAGCCCTGACAGAATTAAATCTGGACAGGGATGTCAAGGGCAACAAGAAAAGCTTCTATAAGTATGTCAGTGATAAAAGGAAGACTAGGAAAAATGTGGGTCCTCTCCAGAAGGAAATAGGAGAGCTGGTTACCTGGGATATGGAGAAGGCTCAGGTACACAATGACTTTTTTGCCTCAGTCTTCACTGGCAAGTCCTCTAGCCACACCACCCAAGCTGCAGAATGTAAAGGCAGGGACTGGGAGAATGAAGAACTGCCCACTGTAGGAGAAGATCAGGTTTGAGACCGTCTAAGGAACCTGAATGTGCACAAAAGTCCATGGGACCTGATGAGATGCATCCGCAGGTCCTGAGGGAACCGGCAGATGAAGTTGCTAAGCCACTATTCATCATATTTGAGAAGTCGTGGCAGTCTGATGAAGTTCCCGGTGACTGGAAAAGAGGAAACATAACCCCCATTTTTAAAAAGGGAAAAAAGGAGGACCTGGGGAACTACACGACAGTCAGCCTCACCTCTGTGCCTGGCAAGATCATGGAGCAGATTCTCCTGGAAAATATGATAAGACACATGGAAAACAAGGAGGTGATTGGTGACAGCCAACATGGCTTCACTAAGGGCGAATCATGCCTGGCAAATTTAGTGGCCTTCTATGAGACCACAGGAGGGCCACGAAAATGATCAGTGGGCTGGAGCACCTCTCTTATGAGGACAGGCTGAGAGAGTTGGGGTTGTTCAGCCTGGAGAAGAGAAGGCTCCGAGGAGACCTTATAGCAGCCGTCCAGTACCTGAAGGGACCCTACAAGAAAGCTGGAGAGGGACTTTTCACAAGACCACATAGTGATAGGACAAGGGGTAGTGGCTTTAAACTGAAAGAGGGTAGATTTAGATTAGATATAAGGAAGAAATTCTTCACTATGAAGGTGGTGAGGCACTGGAATAGGTTGCCCAGAGAAGTTGTGGATGCCCCATCCCTGGAAGTGTTCAAGGCCAGATTGGATGGGGCTTTTAGCAACCTAGTCTAGTGGAAGGTGTTTCTGCACATGGCAGGGGGGTTGGAACCAGATGATCTTTAAGTCCCTTCCAACTCAAATTATTCTATGATTCTACGATTCTATGAACATGAATTAGAGAGGTTAACACCATGGGCCTATGGCTCTGTACATGTTCTATCCCACATACGCAACCCTTGCAATACACTCCCACTCTTTTCTGGAAACATCTAAATGGCAAAATTCTTTAATGTTAATTTGGATTAACATGAACCAGGTAACTTAGCAAGAATATTTCTGTCCATCCCAGACAGGCATGATTTTAAAAATATTTATGCTGTGAGAAGGGAGAATATTGAGGAAACATTTCTGTCAATATAACTAAGTTCAGTGGCAATGAAGAAATGAAAAAAAAAAATTAAAGTAATTCTGGGAATTACTAGGAAAGAAATAGAGCAGAAAAATGGAAGGCATTTTTATGCCATTATAAATGATCAGTTTACATTGTAAATGTGGTGTGTGGTTCCTTTTCCTTCTCCTTTCCCACAAATGATAAGGTAGAACTGGAAAAAATACATTAAAAAGTGATCAGAAGTCTAGAAGAGTCACAGCAGTCTGCCAGGTAATAGGCTGGGACTCTTCAGCTTTGAAAAGAGATGACTCTGGGTGACATGACTGGAGTCTCTAAAAACAGGCATGCCAGGTGAAGACAAAGTGACTGTGGATTGCTGCTTCTGTCATGAGAACATGGTTCCATCAAGTGAAACTTGGGGAGGAGGGGATGGTGAGAACAAACAGAAAGAGGTACATCT